>NC_089775.1:5593132-5703132 GCF_040412425.1 Macrobrachium rosenbergii
ACCGTGTCCTTTACCGCGACCAAAGTATTGTTTACTTATTTATAACTCCCAGTCTAAGAAGCCAGTGGGTTGGAGGCAAACAGCTTGGCAGAATCCGAAATACTTAGGGCTTTATTTATCTCCCGGGAACGGTGGTTCACGCTAAGGCCCCGACACACAGAGAGAGAGAGAGGAGAGAAAGAGAGAGAGATAGAGAGAGAGAAGGATTAAGTCTTGGAGCGCAAAGCCTTGAGTTGAGTAACCTTGAGGTCGACTGAGAATGTGTTGCATATCTCATTAGAAATCGAATTGTTTCGCTTTGTGGCCGAGAGAGAGAGAGAGAGAAAGAGAGGAATTTGAAGTATGAAGCATTTGATACAATGATAGCTAAGACAGAGAGAGAGAGAGAGAGAGAGAGAGAAGGAAAAAAAAACCCCATTGGTGTGAGGCAGTTCACTGGATATTCTCAGAAAGTGGAGTGTATTCTCAGTATGCATCCACTTCCTCCCTACTGCTTTCAATTACAGGAATAAGTTCTCACCAGCACGAAACCACTTGAGGAAGCCCCCACTTTTCCCAGTTTCACATTTATCTAAACGTTGTTCCAAACCGCATTAGTCTGTGAGTGAATTTACCATCCAATTCTGATCAGAAATGCTATAAGTCCATCTCTCTCTCAACCACTTCGGAACAACAGTCCTCTTACGAATCTCCCAAGACTATAAAAAAAAAGTTCCTAATTTCTATTAAAAAAACTGAAGTGCTTTCTAAGAACGCTGAGGCACTTATGTCCTTGGAAAGTGTCCACTTTATTCTCCAGAGTTCAGAGCGAGCTCAGCTCAAAAGCATGGCGGAATCCGGCGAGGACGGGCCAATCTACTTAAAGCAAGTCTGAGCCAGCAAGCAACTCCTCCTAGCGTGTATAGAAATGATACTGTCATATTTGCAACTCAGGTCTGGCTAAGGCTTCAGTAAATTATATTGCAAGATACGCTGAATAAATGAGGAGGGTTCTTGAATACTCAGGCAAAGGAATGCGTTAGCCATGAAGCAGGAATAGATGAATAATATGAATAAATCTACATGGAACTGATTAAAATGAAAAACGTGATGAGTAGCGTGTTAGGAATTAGAATCGTTTCCAACCAACGTGACGATGCAGTTAACAGTAACTAGATTATGAGGTTATGATAATAAAGATAAAATAGCAACGTCCTTGCTAGGTATTGCGTATGCATGACAAATAATCACGTATACAGCATACATATTCATGTAAATACCAAGAGAGAACACGGGTTAGAAGACTAAGCAGTATTGACGGAAATAGCGGATCACTTGCTAGATAGGTTTGAGTAACGTACTAAAAGACATAAATAAATTTAACTGATAAAACGTACCTGTTTGGTCACTGCGAAGCAGGCGCCTCTCTCACGACCGTCCCGTACCTTTGCCCAGTTCCTGGGCGGCCAATTTGTGATTGGGGGTCTGGACGATGGACACCTTTAGGCCCCCGAAATCGTCCTCTTTTTCGAGAAGCTCGGCGCATTCCTCCCCCGTCCCCTTCTCTCCATATTCTATAGGCGACATGGTTTTGACCTTACTTTACAAGCTGGACAGACCAGAGAATTTTCTGACTTTCTTTTCCAATTTTTGCTATGTTAATGGCACCTAGGAGGGAAATTTCTTGTTGCAAAAGCCTCGGCTAAGCTAACTCTACCATGCGGACTTGAAATCCCAAAAAATGAAAATCCTGACAATTTGTGTAACGCAGTTAAGTCAAAAAAACAAAATAGCCCGGCATAATATGTTTATATATTGGAGATAAAAACCGCTGCGTGTGATGCTGCTGATTTTTATAAATATGTATATACTTTGGATCGACTTGAGAATGATGAGCGAAAGACTAGAATTTAGTACTGCTTCGTGCAACAGGTGAAAGACTACTGTGAAGAAGGAATTATGTTGCACGAGGGAGCGTCGTATCGAGCGCACTTGCCACTTTGCTGCTCCGCACCACACTGCCAGCGCTTCTATAAGGAGAGTCAAGACTTCGCCTCGCTTTCCTCCCTCCCCAACCTCCTCCCTCCTCCTCCTCCCCTCCTCCACCAGCTAGAGCTGTCGAAAGGGGCCAGCATCCAGTACAGTATTCTACTATAGCGCCCCCCCAACAATTCCCTGCGATCAGGACCCGGTCGTCATAGAACGCCTTCATTCACCTTCATGGCCAGAGGACTCTGCGTAAGCCTCGGGGGCGGCGGGGGCGTCGTAGGGACGCCGTTTTAGACTAAAGGCGTCTGCCTCTCTTCGAAGCCACCTCGTTGCCAGCCTCCTGGCGTCCCAAAACAAACAAATAGATTCTTTCTCTCTCTCTCTCTCTCTCTCTCTCTCTCTCTCTCTCTCTCTCTCTCAGTGTGTGTCGGAGGGAGGAGCAGCAGTATCGCCTCGTCTCCTATCTTGACATAATAGGCTAGGAAAGTCGGCTGCCGCAAAGCGCTCCAATTTGAAACCGCCCGAGCTAGACCGATGTCAGTGACACTGGGGAGCGATGTATATAATTATTAGACTCGCTCATTTATTCATTCGTTACTTTCATTGCTCTCTCTCTCTCTCTCTCTCTCTCTCTCTCTCTCTCTCTCTCTCTCTCTCTCTCTCATACGCACACGAAGCTTGTCCAGCAGAGTAATGGTCTATAGGACTAGTTTCTTCTATAGGTCTAGTTTCCTATGTACTAATATATTAATAAAGAAATTATATTACGTACTTTTACAGATGCACAAAGCACCTGTTTTCATAGATCACGTGACGTAGAAGTATGTATAAATATCCTTAATGGAACGTTTAATTTAGAATACCCAAATATGTGTTAGCAAATGCTTTTTATTTTAACTGAAGCTACTTGATACCAAAGGAGTTTTGTCTGCTTCTGAGAGAGAGAGAGAGAGAGAGAGAGAGAGAGAGAGAGAGAGAGAGAGAGAGAGATACCCTAAATCTCGTTGATGACTAAGGACCGTTTTAGATGTCGCTGTTGGGCATCTTATGCCCACAAGCGACTGTGGATGATAGATGCAGAAACAGGTTGCCCTTGCAGTAAAAGAAATATTATATATTGTTCATAATGAGGCTTATTTACGATTCGTATATATCGCTGCATATCAAACTGTTTATTTGTAGTTTATATATATATATATATATATATATATATATATATATATATATGTATATGATATATATTTATATATATATATATAAAATCACACATTTCCAGTTTTTATCAAGAGGTCCATTTGCTCAGTCAGTGTCTACTCTGCACTCATTTCCCTTAAATGGTTTTTTTCTGAACTAAACTTCTCATTTCAACACTTTCTCTCCCACCCCTACCCCTCTCTTACCACCTGCTGACTCAGTGACCCCATACATGAAGACACCACGCTCCTCAATTACCCCTTCCGTCTGCCTCTGCCGTCGGCGGTGCGCCTCACGCGCGGTGCACTGTGGGCGTTGCTTGAGATTCTCTGCGGCGTGTTTTCCTTGGCCTCTAGCTGCTGCAACCCCTCTCATTCCTTTTACTGTACCTCCTTTCATATTCTCTTTCTTCCATCTTACTTTCCACCATCTCCTAATAATTGATTCATAGTGCAACTGCTCTAGGTTTTTCATCCTGCCTTTCTGACCTCATTTTCCTTTTCAGCGCTGAATGACCTTGTAGGTCCCAGTGGTTGGCCTTTGGCCTAAATTCTATATTCTTTACCAACGTTTGCAGAACTTTAGGTGTTAGGGTTTGATTCCCAGCAAATATTTTCAGGATGAGGTTGCTAGCCCCATACCCTTCTACACCCTTGCGGCAACCCTTTGTAGTTGATCAGCCACCAGGTGCAATGTTAATGCCTAGGTCCACAGAAGTATAATGGGTGTAAGGTGGATGCTTCTAGAGCACTCTGCCTCGCCAAGGAATCGAATCCTTGGACTTGTGGTGGTATATATAAATATATATATATACACATATCTATTTATGTATACATGCATATGTACTGATGTGTGTATATATATATGTATATATACTGTATATATATATTTATACATATACATATTTTATTTGTTCATATTCCAACTTCTGAAACCAACAACATCAGTAAAAATTAGAAAAATAATTAAATACGAATTGGAACCAAAATTAATATTTTCTCGATTCCTACCACACTTTATCTATTCTCCAAGAGAGAGAGAGAGAGAGAGAGAGAGAGAGAGAGAGAGAGAGAGAGAGAGAGAGATTCTTGTCGAATCTCTCATGGATTGGCAGCGCTCGGGTAAACACGGCCAAGAAACTGTGTGTACACTTTTTTTTTATTTTATTTTCTTAGTTTACGAGCTGAGGGGGAAACAACAATGTCAGATACTAAGAAACAAGGACATGAATTCGCAAGAGAGAGAGATAGAGAGATAGAGAAAGAGAAGGAAGGAAATAGAGAGAGAAAAATTGAGGAAGCGATAGAGAGATACAGAGAGAGAGAGAGAGAGAGAGAGAAAGAGAGAGAGAGAGAGAAATAGAGATTGAGAAAGAGAGAGAGAGAGATAGAGTAAGACAGAGAGAGAGATATACAGAAAGAGAGAGAATGAGAGAGAGAGAAATAGAAATTGAGAAAGAGATAAAAAAAAAGAGAGAGAGAGAGAATGAGAGCGAGAGAGATAGAGATTGAGAAAGAGATAAAGAAAAAGAGAGAGAGAGAGAGAGAAAGAGAGAGATAGATAGAGAGAGATAGAGAGAGAGAGAGAGAGAGAGAGAGAGAGAGAGACAAAGATATACAGAGAGATAGAAAAAGATTGAGAGAGAGATAGAGAAAGCGAGAAAGAGATATAGAGAGAGAGAGAGAGAGAGAGCGTGGGAGCACAGTTGGAGCATTTAAGATGTCTTTGGCCAATGGAGTCGAGCTCGGTCTAGTGTCTGTGGTTTACGAACAGAGGTCTGTGGTCTGTTGGAGTTATGGCACAGACTCCTGACCTCTAAGCCAGTCTGTGCCCATGTGATTTTCGTTTATATTTCCATTTTCTCCTCGTGGCCCCGGTCCTACCCAGGGGCATGGAGTCTCTCGTTGGCATTGCAGTGTCCAATTATTATTATTATTATTATTATTATTTTATTAATATTTTTCTTATTATTTTTATTTTATTCATATTATTAATTTTATTCTTTATTATTTTTATTTTATCTTTTTATTATTATTATTATTATTATTATTATTATTATTATTATTATTATTATTATTATTATTACTATATTGTTATTATTTTAAAATTTTTATTATTATTATTATTTTATTTTTATTAATATTTTTCTTATTATTATTAATTATATTTTTGATTATTTTATTATTATTTTTATTATTTTATTTTATTTTTTATTATTTTTATTATTATTATTATTATTATTATTATTATTATTATTATTATTATTATTATTATTCAGAAGCTGAAACATTAATATGGACCAATATTAAAACACCAACCATTTGAGCAACACCTCTCATCTCATAATTCAACTACAACAAACACCTGACCGAACAAACATACACATACACACCCAGTGTGTAAACCACGACAAAAAACATACACACAAACAAAAAAACAAAGAAACAAACGAAAAAAAGCTAGCAAGTAATTCACAAAGAAAAATGAACGGAGACTTTGCCAAATTTCTCAAGGTTGGTGGAAACTGAACTTAGCCGAGAATTGTGCGGTGAGGAGAGTACGTCAATTCTACTTTTAGTTCTGGACATTTTTTTAGTTTTCTGTGAAGGAGAACTATTATAGAGATGCTTGTCTGTCCGTCCTCAGATCTTGAAAACTGCCGAGGCTAGAGGGCTGCAAATTGGTATGTTGATCATCCACCTTCCAATCATCAAACATAGCAGATTTCAGCCCTCTAGCCACCTCGGTAATTTTTATTTTATTTGAGGTTAAGGTTAGCCATGATCGTTCGTCTGGCAGCAATATAGGCCAGGCCACCACCAGGCCGAGGTTAAAGTTTCATGGGCCGCGGCTCATACAGCATTATACTGGGACCACCGAAAGATAGATCTGTTTTCGGTGGCCTTGATTATACGCTGTAGCGGCTATACAGAAAACTTGATTGCACCGAAGAAACTTCGGCGGAATTTTTACTTGTTTTATTTAAAGTTAAAGTTAGCCATGATCATGCGTCTGGCACCGCTATAGGTGCCAACAACACATGCCACCACCGGGCCGTGGGGGGAAAGTTTCATGGACCGTGGCGGAGAGTTTCATACAGCATTATACGCTGTACAGAAAAGTCGATCGCGCCGAATTCTCTTCGGCGCATTTTTTTTTTTTTTTTTTTTTTTTTTTTTAAGAAACAAGGTATTCAATCCAAAACCTAACCTAACCTAACCTACCATCACTAACATTTCCTTTTGCATTTGAGGTCGTGAAGTTTTGACTCAGTCGTTGAAAGGCGAAGTGACTAAAATATGGCGTCTTATCCGCTGGCTCAGTGCGTCCCTGTCATAATATTTACAGTTGTTAAAATCTCGGAAGACCAAGATTTTTTAAACTTTATTAAAATAAATATTAGAGGACCGAGAATTATTATTAAAAGTATTAAAATCTTAGAGAACCGAGATTTTTTATTAAAATTATTAATATCTTGGAGGACCGAGATTTATTAATAAAATTACTAAAATTTTAGAGGACCGAGATTTTTATTGAAATTAAAAGTTTTTGAGGGCCGAGATTTTTTTATTAAAATGATTAAAATCTTCGAGGAGAGAGAAAAATTATTAAAATTTTTTTATAAAAATTATTAAAATCTTGGAAGACCGAGATTTTTATCAAAATTATTAAAAGGAACGAGATTTTTATTAAAATTATTAAAATCTTGAGGACCAAGATTTTTATTAAAATTATTAAAATCTTGAGGACCGAGATTATTTATTATTTGATTAAAAAATGATTTTTTAAAAATTAAAATCTTGGAGGGGCGAGATTTTTTATTAACATTATTAAAATCTTGAAGGGCCGAGATTTTTTTATTAAAATGATTAAAATCTTGGAGGAACGAGATTTTATTAAAATCTTTATTAAGATTAAAATCTTAGCGAGATTTTTATTAAAATTGTTAAAATCTTGAGGACCAAGATTTTTTATTAAAATCTTGGAAGACCAAAATTATTAAAATTTTGAGAGCGCGATTTTTATTAAAATTATTAAAATCTTGGAGGAGAGATTTTTATTAAAATCGTTAAAATCTTGGAGATGAGATTTTTATCAAAATGATTAAAATCTTCGAGGAGAGAGATTTTTTTATTAAAATGATTAAAATCTTGGAGGAACGAGATTTTTATTAAAATTATTAAAATCTTGGAGGACCGAGATTTTTTATTAAAATTATTAAAATCTTGGAGGACCAAGATTTTTTATTAAAATTTTTAAAATCTTGGAGGACCGAGTTTTATTATCAAAATGATTAAAATCTTGGAGGACCGAAATTTTTTATTAAAATTTTTAAAATCTTGGAGGACCGAAATTTTTTTTATTAAAATTATTAAAATCTTGGAGGCCCGAGATTTTTTTTATTAAAATTATTAAAATCTTGGAGGACCGAGTTTTGTTATGAAAATTACTAAAATCTTGGAGGACCGAGATTTATATTAAAATTATTAAAGTCTTGGAGGGTCGAGATTTATCATTAAAATTATGATAATCTTGGAAGACCGAGAATTATTAACAAAATTATTAAAATCTTTGAGGATCGAGTTTTATTATTAAAATTATTAAAATCTTGGAAGACCGAGATTTTTTATTAAAAATATTAAAATCTTGGAGGACCAAGATTTATTATGGAAACAATTCAAATCTTGGAAAACCGCGGTGTATTATTAAAATTTTTGAGGACCGAGATTTCTTATAAAAATTATTAAAGTCTTGGAGGACAGAGATATATATTTAAAATTATTAAAGTCTTGGAGGACCGATATTCATTATTAAAATCTTGGAGGACAGAGGACTCCTGGCCTAACCCGATCCCTGATGGTTTTGTTGATATGGGAGCGAAGTGCTCCTTCTTCTTCTTCTTCTTCTTCTTCTTCTTCTTCTTCTTCTTCTTCTTCTTCTTTCTTCTTCTTCTTCTTCTATTTTTGTACAATATCTTGTCATCTCGCAGCGGTTAATGCACCCTTCCGCCAGGTTAAACACACACATCTTCAAGTACATGTGTCGACTTTTCCACTTAATATTGCACTACGTCCAGACGCGATGGTAGCAAGAGGCTCTTGCATAACGCCGTGACGTCACGACCCCAGTGACATCAATATTTGCACAGGGTCACCCAGACCGTAGGGAGTCGTCATTTCATTGCAGCCCTGACCTTAGTTTCATCCGTTGAAGATAGTGATTGGACTTCTGAATTGGCAACTCCAGAGCTCTGTTACGTAATGGCCAACTCTTCCAGGACTGTTTTTTCATCTTCTTCTTCTTTTTAGAGGACTGAGCATAACCTTGACCAAAGAGGTCAGTGTAGTGTTCTTGTTATATACGTATCAGGTGTTGCGGAGGGTCTTATGCAATGGTGTTCCTTGGAAAATTAGTTTTTTCTCTGTTACCTGACTGATTTTAATAAGAGCTGATTTTCTAAGATTCCGGTTTTGTAAGCTTTCATTATCTTTGCATGATTATCAGATTTTATGCCAAGGTTTTTTGTGGGGATTTTCGAAAATCTTTTCATATATTTGACCATGATTAATTGGTTTGTCTGAGGTCTCGATTTTTATTCATCATATTCTGCTCTTTGTCATGTTCATTATACACTTTTTTCTTAATTTGTAACAATTTTCACACAAATAAGCTCCCAGAGGACTCATGTAATAGTACAGTATCATAAATTATTGGTTGAATATTTGAAAAAGATTTCAAACTGAACGCAGACAAAAATTCGTTCACCCTTTGGTAGGGTGGTTACAGAAATTGTTAGTTTAGCCTTCAGGTCCTCAACAAGCCTTGTGGGGTGAAGCTGCCAGCCTCACCCACAAGGAATTAATTACCAAAAGGCTTCGGACCATGGACTGAATGCAAGACCACAACAGTCTTTCAGAGCAAAGGTGCCTTCAGAGGATACTGATTCCATGTAAGACCTAGCAAAGCCTTCACTTAAAAACTTGGCAAGTCAAGTAGGATAAAGGTACCCCATACAGCAATGACTGAATACAAGACTCCAGTCATTCAAAGATTCCTCAACAGTCTTTCAGGGCAAAGGTACCATCAAGGGTCACTGATTTCTTGTAAGACCTGACAAAGCCTTCACTCAAAGACTTTGTAAGTCATTTAGGGTAAAGGTACCGCACAGAATGCAAGGACAAGCAAAGACTTCAGTCTTTCAAGGACACCAGAAGAGTAATTTAGTACAAAGGTACCATCAGAGGCTACTGATTTCATGTAAGACCTGACAAAGACTTCACTCAAAGACTTTGACAAGTCATTTAGGGTAAAGGTACTCCATAGAGCAATGACTGAATGCAAGACCAAGCAAAGACTTCAGTCTTTCAGAGACCACAATAGTCTTTCAGGACAAAGGTGCCATCAAGAGTTATTGATTTCATATAAGACCTGACAGAGCCTTTACTCAAAGACCTCGGCAAGACCAAGCAAGGACTTCAGTCTTTTGAGGACATGACACTAAGGTGGTCTCAAAGGCCAACTGATTTTTGGGGCCATTTCTGGGCTAAGAAGGGTAAGAGGACCATGCTGATGTCCCGTGGCCAGTATCCAATACAGGATCATTCAGTAAGGAAGATAATGGTTTTATAACGTTAAAAACTCTTCACAGATGCATTATTATTATTATTATTATTATTATTATTATTATTATTGTAAGTAGTGGTAGCAGTAGAAATAATATGAATTAGAGTGTTCTTGAGAAATCATTTTCGTGAACATAAACATTTCTTTGTAAAAAAATTAATACTTGATACAAACTTTTTATTTATGAAATAAGATACAAGTGCAAACTTGAGAGAGAGAGAGAGAGAGAGAGAGAGAGAGAGAGAGAGAGAGAGAGAGAGAGAGAGAGAGAGAGAGAAGCAGACTCTCTTGCTCTATTGAAGACCATTCATTCTTCAGTGAACATTCTATTCTTCTTCCTGATCTAAATAAGAATCTTTCCACACTGCCGAGATAGAGGGAGTACGCCGCTAAGCCAGTCTTCACTTTATGGGTAATATTTTTTTAGTTTTCCGTAAAAGAAAACTGTTGTGCCGGCTTTGTCTGTCCGCCCTCAGATCTTAAAAACTACTGGGGCTAGAGGGCTGTAAATTGGTATGTTTATCATCCACCCTCCAATCATCAAACATACCAAATTGCAGCCCTCTAGCCTCCTCAGTAGTTCTGATTTTATTTAAGGATAAACTTAGCCATAATCGTGCTTCTGCCAACGATATAGGATAGACCTCCTACCCGCCGTGGTTAAAGTTTCACGGGCCGCGTCTCATACACCATCATACCGAGACGACCGTAAGATAGATCTATTTTCGGTGGCCTTGATTACACGCTGTAGCGGCTGTACGGAAAACCCGATTCCGCCGAAGAAACGCCGGCGCATTTTTTAATCGTCTGATATATACTGGCTAAGCATCCCAGACGAAAGGAAAAATGAAGACAATTATATTCCCGCTTTGATGAGATGAACACGGACAATGGCATTCATTTGTTTTCTTAATGATTTTCTCGTTGACGTTTCGCTGCTTGCTTGCAAGCGTCCTTGTCTTTGAAGGCAACGGAGGAAGAGGAACTGCTTGTAACGGTAATGACATGTTGTACAAGCAAGGGCCGAATTACGTTTTTGATATTCAAATGAGGAAATGAATTTGAACTTTAAAAGGTTACTCCGGACACACTCACACGCATATATATTTATGCGAGTGTGTATTTATATAAATTATATATATATATATATATATATATATATATATATATATATATATATATATATATATATATATATATATAGAGAGAGAGAGAGAGAGAGAGAGAGAGAGAGAGAGAGAGAGAGAGAGAGAGAGAGAGAGAGAGACTACTGGCCACTGGTCAAACTCAATAACAACTGTATGTATAGTAATATCTACACTGACCTCTGACTTGTTCCTTAGTGTTTCAAATGATAGTGGGTCAGAATTCAATTCTCTTGGACGTGGGATCAAGACCAGACATCCTCCCCCCCCCTCCCAACCCTCTAATACGCTTTCCCGCCACTCCCATCAGCCCCCACCCCCCAAAAAAAGTATTTCAATGTCTTTCTCTGAGAATTTCTTTCTGAGGATACGACGCAAATAGTTATACAAACAGCGCACAAAGCCCTTTATTTGGTGAAGACTGAGAGAGAGAGAGAGAGAGAGAGAGAGAGAGAGAGAGAGAGAGAGAGAGAGAGAGAATACAGCAAAGTCATGGCTTGAATGTTCTTGAAGAAGATGAATGATATATAATAAAAGACTTTTGACGCAGAGTCCGTCATTGAAGAAGCATCCTGTCTTGTCAAAAAAATACACTAATGAGTTAAAGAGCGCTTGAGGAAATGTTGAGATACGAAAATGGATTAACAAGATGCGTCAGTAACCTTGATTGTTTCGGCTTCCAAAAATAAAAAAAAGAGGGGAAGGGAATAAGATTAAAAAGATTAAAAGGGCATTATTTTAATCACGCAAAATTGGGGGTTTTCGCGTGGAGGGTTTGGGGAAGGGGAGGGGAAGAGGTGGCATCCCATTTCCTCATAGTGTGAAAGACGCCTACTTTCCCAGCGCCGAAAGTGGGGCCTCATTTTCGCGGGTTGCTGAAGTATAAATGTATATAAGTGTCTCCTTCCGCCCTTGGCCCGTCCTTCAACCACCATACATTGGTTTATTTCCTCTTTCGAAGCCCTCATCCTCTCTCTCTCTCTCTCTCTCTCTCTCTCTCTCTCTCTCTCTCTCTCAACTTCCCCCAAGCGGCCTCCTTCTCCTCTCTGCGATCCTTGGACGGCCTCGTGCTCCGAGGAACTAGCAGGGATGCTGGAGCCAGGCTGCGTCGCATCAGGAAATTGCTCCTCGGCCTAAATATTGAAGAGGAACTGTTTTATTTCATTTTTAAATGCTTCTTTTTCGGTTATGTATTGTATGTTGATATAGAGATTGAATAGAAGAGTGTATATATATATACCTCCAGGGAAGCAGCCTCTGAGGAGGATCTTCCCTAGTGATGGGTGCCTTCAAGGGAAGGCATCCTTAGGGCACCTTGGGACCCCTCGGCCTTGTGGTTCAGGCCCTTCTCAGGCCCGCTTCCTCAACCTGTCAGGAAGCCTGCCAACTCCAGGGAAGCAGCCTCTGAGGAAGATCTTCCACTGTCAAGGGTGCCTTTAAGGGAAGGCATCCTTAGGGTGCCGTGGGGCCCCTCAGCCTTGTGGTTCAGGCCCTCCCCAGGCCCACTTCCCTAGCCTGGCAGAAACCTGCCTCTTTAAACCATTACTTTCTTTAATTCAGCTGTTTGAATGATACAATCCTTTTTCTGAAGATACTCGAAGGATGTTGGGACTTGTTCCTGGAGACTGAGGTTGGTGCTTCACTGAGCTACAGCTTTGGGCACATGCGCGAATGACACTTCTTCCGCTCCTACAGGAATTGGAGACAGGCGGATTCCAAGACGGCAAAAAGTCCTCTCGATTCCTACGAGATTTCACCGACCTGTTGATCCAAATGATAATTCTGGCAATACAAATCTCTCTCTCTCTCTCTCTCTCTCTCTCTCTCTCTCTCTCTCTCTCTCTCTCTCTCTCTCTCTCACTTCAGATGCTTCAGCCTTCAGCAAAGCTAAAACATCAACTCTCAGTCATTCTTTTCCGCCAGGTAGACCATCATATCAGTCATTTTGTGCTGGGAAATTATACTCATTTCGAAGGCAGTTTTGTCAGTGTCATAACTGCTTGCAGGAGACATCCACTCTCATCCACACACCCACTTCAACCACATCCATAACCTTGCCAACACATCCACATCCACACACTCAACCTCATATCCACAACCCCTCATATGAGACCTGTCCACATCGACAACATTCATCCTTGAACGACGTAGCATAACCCATCACATCACACGTACCCACATATCCACATCCACATATCTGTACCCACTGTATCCACATCCTCATCCACACATCCCCAAATGTGTTTCGCCGTGTTTAGTACTAGCCCCTCAGGGACAAAATGTCCCTAAGCGCATCTGATCCCCGAGGGGCCTAGTACTAAACACGGCGAAACATTGTAGATGAATCAATATATTTTTTCCCTTGTGCCATTTTTTCCTATTTTTTCACTTGTGCCATTTTTACCTGTGCCATTATTACCTAAATTCATATATATATATATATATATATATATATATATATATATATATATATATATATATATATATATATATATATATATATATATATATATATACAGTGAACTCTCAACTTCCCATTTTCCTAAAGTTTCCAATTACATTATCTTAGGAAGACCCTGAAATCTAAAATGAGAAATGAATGGAAGAGTATTCTTTATTCTTCTCATGTATTCTTCCTAACCAAAAATAACAACATACGAACTTCTTCCAACCATGCAAGGTAAAACTGAAAGAAATGGATTTCCTATAAGTTTAGTTTCCAGCAGAACATTCTATTTCCGCGTCGCTTTTTGCGAGCACATTTTTTCTCAGCGATTTTAAGTTATATGAGGGAATCAGTTTGTTAACCACAACCTTTCTTTATATTGTATTTCTAGTTTACCCATACTGTCAAAAATTATGCTAACATGCGAGACAACTTTGTTCCGAAGCTCAAACCAAGATACCTGTCTTTCCCATAAGGCGGTAGTCCCGTCAGTGCACCTCACGCAATGCACTGTAGGCATTACTTAAGGTTCTTTGGTTACTTCACTAAACCTTTGGCCTAAATTTATATTCATGTGGCACACTTACATTGGTGCTAATGGTGAGAGAAGCCTCCCCTAGGCCAGTGGTTCCCAAACTTTTTTAGCTAGCTCATGGTACCCTTTGAAATCTTTTAATTCCTCTGTGGCTACTCAGCCCTAGATATTATTAGTGAAAAAGGTTCTTCAATTTTGTGATAATCTTCAGTGTTTCTGAAATGGACGTGCAATCTCTATTATTCTGTTTCACAAGAACAGAAATATTGTGTGGGTTCAATGAAAATAGCCATCTAGATTATAATAATATATATTTTTTTCTGATATAATGGCATATCAAGTACTTCCGTTGACATCAGGAAAAATTATGTGTTTTACAACAAGACTTTATACACTTTATCAAAATAAAAACTATAGGTATATACTAATTTGTCTTTTCATAATGAAGTGCACCAATATTGAAAAGCTTGTGAAAATGCGTCAGCCACAAGGCCAGTGTGTTATTAATACACACACAAACACTTATATATGTGCATGTGTGTATATATATAACACACTGGCCTTGTGGCTGACGCATTTTCTCAAGTTTTTTAATATTGGTGCCCTTGATTATGAAGAGACAAATTAATATCACCTCTAATTACAATTTCCTAAGGGTAGCGAGCTTTTGATAGAAGGGAAGACACTTGGCTGAAACCTGACTCACCTGGTTAACCAGAGCTATGGGGATTTCACTGCAGTTTCACTACTTGCTCATAAATGATTGGGCCACTAATTAAATTTAGCTTGAGCAATTTGTTACTGCAACTCAGTGAAGGTTTTCTTGCGTTCAGATGTCAATTTCGGCTGCGTTTGTCGCAAATGGGTCTACCACCCAATTAGGGATGTTCATTTTCAGCACTTGAAACTGGATTTCCATATCGTTATGCAGTTTCTGAAAGCATCTGTGTTCACTAAAATATATATTATCCTACTACAGCTCTTCCTTTATTGTGGCGTGGATGCAAAATATATATTAACTCTTTACGTTCAGTGTTTATCTTGATCAGACAAATTTTTCCAGCTAAACAACACTTACAGCCTCTTTGCAAGTTAAAAGATCTGTATTTTAACCTTGCATCTGTTTGCTCAGCGCATCTAACTCCTCGAAAACATCTGAAACGTAGAGTATGTCAAATTTGGGCTGCAATATTTACACTTCAGAAATGTTACACCACTGTCTCAGAGCTCAACGAGGCGACGCAGGCAGTTACCCTTGGAGAGCCATGTCGCCTGTGCGTGCAAAAATAGGTGTTGAAATCCTTCTTCACAGTTAGCACAGAGTTGTCTGGAGAGACGACCTTGAACTGGACTTGACCTGATGTGGTTGACAGTCTTGACTGCAGTGTCATGTGCATCTTTCAGAAGTCCTCGGAGCACGAAGAATATGCAGTAAGCTTCAGACCCAGCAGTCAACTTCAGACACAGCCTCTTTTAAATAAGCAACGAAACCCTTGTATCTGCCTGCCATTACAGGAGTACCATCAGTAATGCAAAATTCTCTGCTTGCAAAAGTGCAACTATTTGAATCTCGACAGCCTTTGCCAATTCATCACTGTTGCTCAGTGGAATGGCATCTGAGGCTAGAGGGCTGCAAATTGGTATGTTGATCATCCACCCACCAATCATCAAACATACCAAATTGCAGCCCTCTAGCCTCAGCAGTTTTTATTTTATTTAGGGTTAAGGTTAGCCATGGATCATGCGTCTGGCCGACGCACCTTCACTTGAACCACATCTGGGGAGCGACTGAGCGCTGAGAGTTTCATACAGCATTATACGCTGTACAGAAAATAGATTGCGCATTTTGTACTTGAAATCTCATAAGATGCATTTAAACCTTTGCCAAGTATAGAATTAAGAGTGTTCCATCATTAGAAATGACCTCGAAGACTTTAAAAGCAATCTAATGAAGTTTCTTTTCCTCATGCTTGTTCTTTCATTTTGTCATTAGAAAGAGCTGTCATAATGTGACATATTGTCCTTATTATATTGTCTGGAGACATTCTGTCTTCATCTGATCAGGTCTTAGAGAGAAGAAACTCTTTGATCAGTTCCCATAAGTCACAAACCAAACTAATAGATTTGTAGAGCTCCATTTAGTGAAATGTGTCATAATATTACCAAAGAAATAGAAATTGAGATAATTTAGAATTGTTATATTATTTGTTAAATGATTATGATTTTATGATTCAAATTTTAAAATAAAAAAAATTTCTATAATTGTGGCCCCATTCATTGATCCTGTGGGCACACTACTGCCCAAAATTTTTCTGCCGTCCCCCCTGAAATTTGCCAAGGCCCCCCTAGGGGGCCACATGGACCTAGGCTCTGTCAAGGCTAAACTTGGAGCTTGTTACCCGTAGACTTTTGTTGTTACACACACAAATTGTCACACAGAAAAAAAAGTAAAAAAGGCACCGAAGTTTCTTCTGCGCAATCGAGTTCTCTGTACAGCCACTACAGCGTACAATCAAGGCCACCGAAAATAGATCTACCTTTCGGTGGTCTCGGTATAATGCTGTATGAGCCGCGGCCCATGAAACTTTAACCACTGCCTGGTGGTGGCCTATCCTATATCGTTGCCAGAAACACGATTATGGTTAACTTAACCTCAAATAAAATAAAAACTACTGAGGCTAGAGGGCTGCAATTTGGTATGTTTGGTGATTGGAGGGTGGATAATCAACATGCCAATTTGCAGCCCTCTAGCCTCAGTAGGTTTCAAGATCTGAGGTCGGACAGGAAAAAAGTGCGGACGGACAGACAAAGCCGGCACAATAGTTTTCTTTAACAGAAAGCTAAAAATATGGATTAAATACCGTTATCAGAAGATTTAGCTTACGAAAATTGCTATATTAACCTGAATAATGGTGAGAGAAAACAATTATAAAATTACTCTAATATTTAGGTCATTAATGACTGGCAGATGACTACTAATGATAATAATGATGATCATTATTTTTTTATGATAGTGAAGAGCAAAAAATAATGGAAAATAATTATATTAATAATTTTAAAAGTAATCATTATATTAACTGTTAAGTGACAATCAGTTTAGATTGGAAAGTCTTTATAAAAATGTTATTTATAACTTTTTTATAATTAGAGTGTGTGTATGTATGTATGTATGTCCGTACGTATGTATGTATAAGTATCCATGATGTATATATGTATGGAAGTATTGTATGAATGGTAACTGTCTCCATTTTTCTCTGCAACCGTCAAACGACCCCTCCATTCTCTCTCTCTCTCTCTCTCTCTCTCTCTCTCTCTCTCTCTCTCTCTCTCTCTCTCTCTCTCTTCTTCTTCTTCTTCTTCAGTCACCAACACCACCAAAATGCGTCTTCGTCTCCACCTATCTCCATCAAATGTCCAGTCTCCAACACCCCTAACAATACGTTGTCTTCAGCGTCACAATCTCCAACACTCCTTCGCCTTCCAAACAATTCTCATCTTCAGTCCCCGCCCCCCTCTCCCCATTCCAACCCCTTTCCCCCACCCACCCCTGTCGCCCCTGAAGACACCAAACCGAAGCGAACTGGTTTTTGAGGGTTGATAAACAAGACGATTTACAAGAAGGAAGAGAGAGAGAGAGAGAGAGAGAGAGAGAGAGAGAGAGAGAGAGAGAGAGATGAGATTTGGGCAAGTGAAGCCAAGTAGGGGTCCAGGATTCGCCTCCGTCATCGTCTCTGGGTACATGTGTACTTGGAAGGAGAGAGAGAGAGAGAGAGAGAGAGGTTTTAGAACTATCTTCATATAAGGATCTTAAGGACATATCATGTTCTATCTGAATCTGCCGAGAGAGAGAGAGAGAGAGAGAGAGAGAGAGAGAGAGAGAGGTTATAGAACTATCACCATACGACATTACTTATTCCCAGCCCCGCAGAATGTGAAACATTCTCCCGGTAATGCTACTTTTATTGGAAGCTCCGTTACTTTGAGGTGACGTTACTTACTGTTACTTAACCCTTGAAAACGGGCAGGCCTAGCGTAGGGGAGACGATCTTGAAGAAATTCAGTCTCTTAGACTTCATCTAAAATGAATATCAACTTCCTAGCGTAAACATGAGGTAGGAAAATGACGGTGATACGAGAAGTTCTTCGTTCTGTTTATTAAATCTTTATTGAAATTCCTCTCTCACTATCTGCGCATTTTATAACTTCCTATTTTTTTGGGGGAGAGAGAGAGAGAGAGAGAGAGAGAGAGAGAGAGAGAAGAGAACTGGCATCTCACTACGACCTTTACTAACTGGTGCTACTGACACCACTGCGGCCTGCCTGCGACGCCACGGAGATGGCAAGCCATCGCCGAATCGCGTTGCTCTAACGACGAAGGAGAAGGGGCACTTGATTCTGACCTGAGGAACCTCACCTGAACCCTCCTCCTCCTCCTCCCCCTCCCCGGCCTCCGTCGGGAGGGGAAGAACTTCAAGGTCGCGCCTTCTGTGAAAGTGGTCGATGTCAGTAAATTGATTTGCGATGCCTTCGTTAAAGGCCGGTAGGGTTGCAAATTGCAAGATGGCTGTTGCAGCAGGATTTCTCTCTCTCTCTCTCTCTCTCTCTCTCTCTCTCTCTCTCTCTCTCTCTCTCTCTCTCTTAGCGTTGCGTTTCCTGGTTTGGTTGCGGGACCTTCACCTATCTTGAGGGGACCAATTTAAAATTGGGGTTTATACTCACACACACATAGGACCTTCCCGAAGTAAGGATACAATCAATCATTATTTTATCTCTCTCTCTCTCTCTCTCTCTCTCTCTCTCTCTCTCTCTCTCTCTCTCTCTCTCTCTCTCTCTCTTTGCCTTTATCTTTCTCTGTTACATAAAATGTTAGCGTCTCTTTGTGTTTAGAACACAATATATATATATATATATATATATATATATATATATATATATATATATATATATATATATATGTATATATATATATATATATATATATATATATATATGTATGTATATATATATGACAAATACTCTTACCTTGACTAAGTTGACAGTGACTTTTCCACTGACCTTCAAGGTGAGATCTAATTATGACTTATCTGGTTTATATATCCCCATTTTGGGTATCAGTTGTTTACAAATTACACTGAATTCAATATCAGTGGGTTTTTCGTGGCTTTATATTTTAAAGAGTAAATGTGTTATTTATATATATATATATATATATATATATATATATATATATATATATATAATATATATATATATATATATATTGTAATAAGCATTATTATATAAATTTTATAAATTTCGGCTTCCCACCACATTTCCTTCTCCAGGCTTGTCCCACGGCCCCCCGTGGGGATCGATTTTGTCCTCTCAAGGCTGATAAATAAATATAACATTCCTTTTTGAATAAATATAAAATGAAGAATTTACCTATAATATATCTTTTTTTATATATTAAGGCAATTATTATATTCTCGTCAGTGCTAAAACGAAAAAAAATTTTTAAATTAGATATGAAATATTTATAATAAAATTTTGACGTCTACAGTATAAACAAATAAAATTCTCCTTCCAGAGACCCAAGGGAATATTCCCAGTGACCTCCCCCCTTCCAACGCGAACGCAACCGTAAAACGCGCAGTTTACAAAAAAAAAAATGACGAATGAAACGCGCCAATGCAAACCGCTATTGCGAAACCACTTACACACACACACACACACACACACACACACACACATACGTGTGGAGGACTATCTAAGACTCTATAAATCGCCAGTCTACCAAATATTTTGTTTCCCCCTTTCTACAAAGGCCGTATCCTTGTCAGCGCAATAGCCAACAGCAACCTTGTCGCGTCTCGACCTCTGGGCCGCTTGGGCAATGATTGAGGGGCGTCCCGCAGGACTACAGTTCGTACCTTCCTTGTTTAACTTATCCTCGCTCGGGGTGTGTATGGAAATGGGTCAGGGGAGAGAGAGAGAGAGAGAGTGTACAATTTAGGCCAGAGGCATCCCAATGGGAGCTATGGGTCACTGAGTGATGGAAGGACAATTAAGAGGCACTAATTAAGGGTCTTTGTAACGTGTCTTCCAAGGCCCCTGTCATTCCATTTACCGTACCTCCGTTCATATTTACGCCTTTGTAACCTAGAAGCAAAGGCGTAACAGGAGGAAAACTTCGCAGATAAAGCACTATGAATCAATCACTAGAAGACGGTACACTGGTAAGCAAGATGGGAGAAAGAGAATATGAACGGAGCTACAGTAAAATGAATGAAAGGGGTTGCAGCTAGGTGCCTAAGGCAGGCACGCTTCAAAGACCCTTAAGTAATGCCTACAGTGCACCGTGGTGTGTACCCTGCTGTCTACACGTGACTTTAAAAGGGTCACCCTATCTGGACCGTGTACTTTTGACCTGATTAGATAGAAAGTGAATAACAAAACTCTCAGTCAGTGAGTAATTGTGGAACAGTGACTTATTTGCGTATTTAATATTTAAAGTCTACTGGTCTCTTAATACCTGTATATATATGTACTTTTAATAATTACATATACGGTGCGTATTATATAATAATGTATGTAATAATTACACATACGTATTGTAATATGTATACAATTATGTATGTAACAATTACATGTACATATTATAATGACATAATTCTTGCATTAATTTTTGCACCAATCAGCTGTTTCCACTTTAGGATGGCTTGGTTCCATAATGTACTTCTGTTTCTATGCATTGCATTTTCACGAGGCGTGAGAACGCGTGCCTTACGCCCTAGCATCCAAAGGTATTTATTCTCATCCTGGGATAGACTTGGCCACATAAACCTTCCAGACGAGCATCCATCCAGATACTGACCAGAGCGAACATTTCTCAAGTTATTATTATTATTATTATTATTATTATTATTATTATTATTATTATTATTATTATTATTATTATTATTATTGTCTATAGTTTTATTAAGATTATTGTCTGTTTCAAGAAAATTTCTCGAGAATGGATGGACGAATCTAGATGAACCACTGAACCACTTGCTGCCAAATTAACCAATAATGACGGCAATAAACTGATAGAGTCATTGATTCCAAATTATTTATTTAATTTACCGTTATTTATTTAATTTACAATATCTATTTGATTTACAATTATTAATTTGATTCACTGTTAATTTAATTTATAATATTTATTTAATTTAAAATTTATTTAATTTACAATTATTTAGTTAGTTTACAGTATTTATTTAATTTACAATTATTAATTTAATTTATAATATTTATTTGATATACAATTATTTATTTGATTTATATTTAATTTAAAATTATTTATTTAATTTACAACTATTTTGTTAATTTATAATATTTAATTTACAGTTATTTATTAAATTACAGTCATTAATGTATTTTATAATATTTATTTAATTTATAATTATTTATTTGATTTATATTATTTATTTAATTTACAACTATATATTTAACTTACACTATTTATTTAGTTTAAAATAATTTACAATATTTATTTAATTTACAATTATTTATTTAATTTACAATTATTTATTTAATTTACAGTTATTTATTTAATTTACAATTATTTATTTGATTTACAATTATTTATTTAATTTTTATCTAATTTACAATGATTTCATTTACAATATTTATTTATTTTACAGTTATTATTATTATTTTATTTATAATATTTATTTAATTAGCATTTTTTATTTAACTTATATTCACTTAATTTACAATTATTTATATATCTAATTTATATTTATCTAATTTACAAGTGATTTAATTTACAATATTTATTTATTTACAGTTATTATTATTATTTTATTTATAATATTTAATTTAATTTGCAATTTTTATTTAATTTGTAATATTCACTAAATTTACAATTATTTTTTAATTTATTTAATATGCAATTATTTCGTTAAATTATTTAGTTAATTTATAATATATATTTAATTTACAATTATTTAATTCATAATATTTAATTTACAATTATTTATTTAATTTACAATATTTATTTAATAATATTAATTTAATTTACAATTAATTCTATTTACAATTATTTAGTTAATTTACAATTAGTTTGATTTACAATTAATTTGATTTACAATTATTTATTTAATTTACAATTATTTATTTAATTTACAATTTAGTTAATTTACAATTATTAATTTATATTTATTTAATTTACAATTATTTATTTAATTTAAAGTTATTTGTTTAATTTACAATTATTTATTTAATCTACAATTAATTTAATTTTCAATTAATTTAATTTACAATATTCATCTAATTTAGTTATAAATATAATTTATCCAGTTCTATTTTAGTCGACAAAATTTGAAAAACAAAATTTATTATACCAACCACCAACAGAAAAGATTGCCTACGGACGTTGACTACTAAAATTATGGAGTTAGAAAAGATATTTTCCAGTTAAACAAATATTATATATCTTTACGTCTTATTGGGAGTTAAAAATATGAAAAAAATTAAAGAATTTACGGTGCAAAAGAGAAGAATAAAAATCAGGGGCCTCTTTCATTATTCAGAGTGTGAGATGAATTATTATTATTATTATTATTATTATTATTATTATTATTATTATTATTATTATTATTATTATTATTATTATTCAGTAGATGAAACCTATTCATATGGAACAAGCCCACCAAAGGGGCCACTGACTTGAAATTCAAGCTTTCCAAATAATTTTAAGGTTAGGAAGAAGAAGTAAGAGGAAGTAAATAGAGAAAGAAGAGATTCCACTCATTAAAAAAAAGAAAAAATAGATTAATAAATACGTAAATAGATAAAAATAACAACATCCATCACTTGGGTAACTTACAAGATAAGTGGTGGTCAATTTCCAAGGCTCACTTCAAATAAAGTGTTCCAGAAGGTTGTCTATACAAAATGCCACTTAGGAGATTTTCTTTAGAAATTATTATAATAGGTTTATGGGGGTTATTCCTGGTCTTACGCATGCACGGGCTCTTGCTTCAGGCGGGAGGGAAATTTTGGAAAGGCCCATTTGAATCTAGGGCTTAATTAGATGGATATAGTTGCTCGTTTGTGCCGTCATGGATTTTGCGAATACATTGAATACACTTACAAAAATACGTCAGACAAAGACAGTTTTATTTGCCAAATAATAATAATAATAATAATAATAATAATAATAATAATAATAATAATAATAATAATAATAATAATAATAATAATAATAATAAAATAATTATAAAAATGATAATAACAGTAATAATAATAGCACTTAGTACAGGGCATTATCAATAATAATAATAATAATAATAATAATAATAATAATAATAATAATATAGGACATTTCATTACTATGTACTGCACTTCACAGAGACAACATCAATTAGCTAAAAAAAAGTCTAAAGTCCTGGATTTCCAGACTCCATCAGTGATGGCTGGGATGAAATAATGAGCGGTAATGGTTTCGAAGGCGACAAGCATTCAGCATTCATCGATTCCCGGATTCATCCAAAGCCGTTCAGGCGTTCTCAAGTCATTTTGTTCATATATAGATAAGTTTTGTCAGAACTGGAGTTGTATTTGAGAATCTTTTCAGGAAATTAAGTCGTTTCACCTTTTTTTTTTTGTCCGATCTAAATTTTAAGGTTTTAATGTGTATGTGTTTGCGGGAAAGAGTGCTTAAATGTATGTATGTATATGCATCATTGCCTATACATATATATATATACATACATATATATACAAATTTATATATATAATTATATATATAAATTTGTGTATAAACACTGACCTTTTCAAAACTAGTTTCCAGCACCTAGCAATCAATTGCTTATTGCCTGAACGACTCAGGACTTACAAAAACCCCAAAAAAGGCCCTACCCAAAAAGCCCTGTCATTCAAAAAACATTACAACTCAAAAACTCATTGAAAACGAGACTCACTCTCTGACGCAATTATCACCTGGAGGGGAGTTTTTTCAAGATACGAACGCAGAGAACAATCACGAACTACCCACAATCCACTTTTTACCGGGAAGCGTCCGAAAGAGTTCGCAGTACCCTCTTTTTCCCCACGGACGAGGGGAAACAGCTGCATTGTGGGGCGTCTCTCTCCCCTCCTGAAGCGTCTACGGGAACACATTATTACCTCTAAGTGGGTCGCAGCTAACGAAGATCGAGCGGTGAAGTCTGAAGTCTGGCGGAATAACTTTTGGGGGAAATGACCTGCATTCCTGGTCTCAGGGGAAGAAGAAGAAGTGGACGAGTCGAATGCGTTCTTTTAAGGGCCACTTAAATTATTTACGGACTCTCTTCGGATGAAACGAGAATTCGAAGGTGTAAACACAGCGGCGACCAAGTTTTCGGGAGAAATTGAGGGCGGCTCTGATTCAAAAGAGAGAAGTAGAAGAGTTTCGGCCAAAACAATTCTGGTTCCGCAGCTGTTCGAGTCTTTTCTTCTCGGGGATAAATATATTTTGAGAATTATTTTCAAGAGGATTATCTGAATTATTATTCGTTGATTATTTACAAAGGTTTTTAGCTTTCTGTAAAAGAAAACTATTTGTCTGCCCGTCCGCCATTAGATCTTGATAACTACTGTGGCTAGAGGGCTGCAAGTTGGTATGTTGATCATCCACCCTCCAGCCATCAAACATACCAAATTGCAGCCCTCTAGCCTTACTAGTTTTTATTTTATTTAAGGTTAAATTTAGCCATGATCATGCGTCTGGCAGAACAACAACAAAGGCCACCGCAGCCGGCTGAGAGTTTCATACAGCATTATACGCTGTACAGAAAACTCGATTGCGCCGAAGAAACCTCGGCGCATTTTTTACTTGTCATAGTGATTATAGTAACATCAATCGACTCCCCCTCCAAATGCCCATTTGAGATGTCATCCTATCAATAATCCCTGTAACACCAACCAACCCATCCCTTCACAAACACCATTTCCAAATCATTTGTCTTGGTGAATCTGTCTTTGCAGTTAAGGCTTCAGAATTCTCTCCCTTCGTCTGTGTTTTGTGATTTTGGAAACTCACTCTTATTCTAAGGGGCTGGAAGGTCTATTTTTAGACCTCTGGAGTCAAGTCTTTTAGCCATTCAGCCTTTCATTGTCCTTTTACTTGCTTTCTCCGGGTCTGGGCTACTAAAAGGTTGTTTTAGGTTGCCCCTCCCTAAGGCCTTTCCACTGGAAAAACTGCCATGGAGAAATATAATAATAATAATAATAATAATAATAATAATAATAATAATAATGATAATAATATTCTTTATTTCAGCTCAGGGCCATTTACGTGGAATATACAAAGTAGACAACAATTATTATTATTATTATTATTATTATTATTATTATTATTATTATTATTATTATTATTATTATTATTATTATTATTATTATTCAGAAGATGAACCCTATTCATATGGAACAAGCCCATCAAAGGGCAATGATGGAATTCAAGCTTCCAAAGATTATTATTATTATTATTATTATTATTATTATTATTATTATTATTATTATTATTATTATTATTATTCAGAAGATGAAACCTAAAGGGGCCACCGTCTTGAAATTGAAGCTTCCAAAGAATATTAAGGTGTTCATCAGGAAGAAAGAATAGACCCACGAGATAAAACAATAAAAATAATTATCAGCAGTACTGGTGAAAAATAGCATTCATAATAATGGTAATGATAATAATAACATTGAGAGTAACTCTCAAAATATTAAAAATTATAAAAATTGAAAAGTAGATTGCATAAAATTAATATAACCAATTAACTTCAGTAACAATAACATATATTTTTTTTATTTCCCAACGCTGAGTAAACAGTGCGTTTGTAAACACCAGGAAATAGTCTTCAGTAATAATAACACACTGGGTATTTGGCACTGGCACTGGCATTACTTTCATGCCCCAGTTCTGGGTATTGGTTGGGGGGGGGGCGTGTCAGGTAAGTGGCACCTGACTTAGATTGAAGAAAATAACAAACAAATTCTTTTGTTCTTTATATTGAGATGACCTCTATTACTGAATTTATTATTATTATTATTATTATTATAGGAGGGTCATTGTTATCATTAATACAATCGACCTGATTACATCTGATGCGGTAACACTGAAGAAACCTGTTTCATCATGGAGTCTGAATGACAAAGGAGGAGAGACACAGTAATCCAGTGTCAGTGAAGGTCACAGAAGAGAGGAATCCAGTGTCAGTGAAGGTCACAGAAGAGAGGAATCCAGTGTCAGTGAAGGTCACAGAAGAGAGGAATCCAGTGTCAGTGAAGGTCACAGAAGAAAAAGTGAATCCAGTGTGTCAGTGAAGGTCAGAAGAGAGGAATCCAGTGTCAGTGAAGGTCTCAGAGAGAGAAGAAAGGAATCCAGTGTCGGCGAAGGTCACAGAAGAAAGGAATCCAGTGCCAGTGAAGGTCACAGAAAAGAGGAATCCAGTGTCAGTGAAGGTCACAGAAAAGAGGAATCCAGTGTCAGTGAAGGTCACAGAAAAGAGGAATCCAGTATCAGTGAAGGTCACAGAAAAGAGGAATCCAGTGTCAGTGAAGGTCACAGAAAAGAGGAATCCAGTGTCAGTGAAGGTCTCAGAAGAGAGGAATCCAGTGTCAGTGAAGGTCTCAGAAGAGAGGAATCCAGTGTCAGTGAAGGTCACAGGACAAAGGAATCCAGTGTCAGTGAAGGTCACAGAAGAAAGGAATCCAGTGTCAGTGAAGGTCACAGAAGAAGGAACCAGTGTCAGTGAAGGTCACCGGACAAAAGAATCCAGTGTCAGTGAAGGTCACAGAAGAAAGGAATCCAGTGTCAGTGAAGGTCACAGAACAAAGGAACGCAGTGTCCGCCAAGCCTCGCCTTCAGGGAAAAGGCAAATTTCCAAGAACCACCATCATTTTTAAGGGGTCTTCAACACCTGGGGAGGCTGAAAAACCCTCAATTAAAGTGTCCTTCAACTTTGAGCGCTAAATAAGTTGTGGGAAGTGCCGAGGGTGCGAGAGTTGTGCCAGATGTTGGAAGAATGCGCTTCCGCCGAGATGCAAGTGCCCTCAAGTAGGACCTCCAGATAGGACGTTGGTGTCCTTGATGATTTTAGCCAAAAGAGATTGTTTAAGGGTGCGGCTATGACGCTGAAATAATGAAGATCTGGCCATATTGTCGTGATAATTTTGCTCTCATAGGTTGCTCAGTCCTTTTGGAATGGAAGAATAGAGTTTAGGCCAAAGGCCAAGCACTGGGACCTATGAGGTCATTCAGCGCTGAAAGGAAAATTGAGAGTAAAAGGTCCGAAAGGTGTAACAGGAGGAAAACATCAAAGCAGTCGCTCTCAGAAATGATCGTTAGGAGACGATGGATGACAAGACGGAAGGAAGATGATATGAATGGAGGCACAGTAAAAGGAATGAAAGGCTGCAAAGAACCTTTAGTAATGCCTACAGCGCACCCCGTGAGGTGCACTGACGGCGCTACCTTCCTACAGGGCACAGTCCTTTTGGCTTTCCTGTGGAAACAGGCAGTTCCTACACTCTGTTTTCTTGCTTCTGGCAACAACTACTGCAGGAATTCTGCTCTGTTGACCAGGCCAGGGCGCAATAGGGAACCGGTAACTCATCCCACCAACGAAGGTGATTCAATGATCTGTTTACCCGCGGTCCTGCGCATTTTTTAGTGGAGCTGTGGGACCTGGCATCACCTGGAAATTAATGAGGAGTGCTAACCAGGTCGTCCTAACGAGTGTTCAGTGGCCAGACCACAAAGCCAGTTGCGAAGGGGGCTTTATGTAAACTTCCTCATCTGTCGCTGTTATTTAACGAGGCAATTTTGGAAGCGTTGGTTTTGGGCCAGGATGGGTATGTGGGAAGGATTTGGTCTCTTGGAGGAAAGGAAATTAGCAGAGAAAAGCTGATATATAAGCAAAAAGCAGAACCACTAGCAAGCAATGTAGAGTGAAGATAAAAATGCCATTTCTCCTGCTTCTTCTCCTTGCAATCTAACCTTGCCTTATACCAGCACAGTCCCTAGCTCCTGGGCACCCCCTAACAACACCACTTTCAACCACAAGCGCCGTGGCAACTCCGACGCGAAAAATCCGGTGCGAAAAGTTAATTGGCACCTCGACTAGTCATCTTGTTTATCTCTAGAAATTCACCAGTTTTGCTGACACTGACGGATGACCAGAATTTTGTCTGCTCGGGTTTAACTTGCATATGAGCTGGCTTTGAGACACTTTACATTATTCATGCAGGTGGCCGCGGTCCCTAGAATTTTTTTTTTTTTTTTTCGGCTGGACCTTTCTACGCGTTTTACTACGTAGCTGAGTGTGGGCTTTCGTTTAAGACAGGTGTCTTGAGGTTCTATAACTGTGTTATTATTATTATTATTATTATTATTATTATTATTATTATTATTATTATTATTATTATTATTCAGAAGATGAAACCTATTCATGTGGAACAAGTACACCACAGGGGCCACTGAATTGCAATTCAAGCTTCCAAAGAATATTATTATTATTATTATTATTATTATTATTATTATTATTATTATTATTATTATTATTATAATTATTATTATTATTATTATTATAATTATTATTATTATTATTATTATTATTATTATTATTATTATTATTATTATTATTATTATTATTATTATTATTCAGAAGAAACCTATTCACATGGAACAAGCCCACCAAAGGGGCCACTGACTTGAAACTGAAGCTTCCAAAGAATATTAAGGTCTTCATAAGGAAGAAGTAAGAGGAAGTAAAGTAAAATACAGAAAGAAGAGATCCCACTTATCAAAAAAAAAAAAAAAAATTAATAAACAGATAAACAGATAAAAAATTAAAATGCAAGAAGAACAGTATTAGGGCAGTAATGCATTACATCTTTCCAGAACTTCTGGATACAAATTCCAGCATACACCGTTTCTCTGTCCTGATTAACTGCCAAGATAAACAGTTCTTTGCGTATGTCAACAGAGGTACCAAAATGACACAGAATAAGTCAGTTTTAGAGATGATTATTGTTGAAAAGATTATCACATCTTCCCATGTCTTTATGTGAATGAGGATTCGTATACTTAATTAGAATGATCTCTGCCACTTTATATTATAGATGGTGTATATTCAGTAAGGCATTATTTTATTACTTTTATTTCACAATGAAAACATGCTAATACTAGACACTATTTAGTTTTCTGTAAAAGAGAACTATTACAGAGATGGATATTTGTCTGTCCGTCCGCACTTTTTCTGTCCGCCCTCAGATCTTAAAAACCACTGAGGCTAGAGGGCTGCAAACTGGTATGTTGATCATCCACCCTCCAGTCATGAATCATACCAAATTTCAGCCCTCTAGCCTCAGTATTTTTTATTTTATTTAAGGTTAAAGTTAGTCATGATCGTGCGTCTGGCACCGCTATAGTGCCAACAACACATGCCACCACCGGGCTGTGGGTGAAACTTTCATGGGCCGCGGCTGAGAGTTTCATGGGCCGTGACTGAGAGTTTCATAAATCATTACGAACAGTACAGAAAACTCGACTGCGCCAAAGAAACTTCGGCGCATTTTTTACTTGTTTTTTTCAGCTGACGGTAAATATCGTTGGGACTAATCGTGATTGTCTTTAAATGAATAGACACGATATGTATACAGTGTATGATAAGAGCCTTCCCACTGTGAACTGAATAGAATGGAATATAGAATTTGGGCCAAAGACCAATCACTGGGACCTATGAGGTCATTCAGCGCTGAAACGGGGCATTCCCACTGTGAGTAAATCGGAATGATTTTCCTAATCATGTTGTGGAATCGTTGGAACTTCAGAAGTTTCTAACTTTTTACAAATTGTTTCTTTGTCGATCAATCTGTCTTTAGTCTCACTTCATTGTTTATTTGTTATTTTTCCTATTTTTTCTATTTTTTTAAATCACCTTATTTGTTTCTTTTCGTTATTAATATTCTTGTTCATATTTCTTTTCCCTATTTCGGTCCTTGGTTAGGTTAGGTTATAATAATAATAATAATAATTATTATCATTATTATTATTATTATTATTATAATAGAGGCCCAGTCGAGTTTAAAATATATATAATTACAATCTTCATCTCATGATTCGAGCAACGTCTTGTTTCCTGAGTTCTTCATCGGAGGGGTGGATAGAGCTCCCGGCTAGCACGGTGTTGGCTCAGCGTTCGACTCTCCGACCGGCCAATGAGGAATTAGAGGAATTTATTTCTGGTGATAGAAATTAATTTCTCGTCATAATGTGGTTCGGATTCCACAATAAGCTGTAGGTTCCGTTGCTAGGTAACCAGCTGGTTCTTAGCCACGAAAAATAAACATAATCCTTCGGGCCAGCCCTAGGAAAGCTGTTAATCAGCTCAGTGGCCTGGTTAAACTAAGGTATACTTAACTTGCTTTCTTGAGTTCGGACGTACAGTTTAGTATAGAATATTATTTTTGTTACTGTCATTAAGATAACAGTCCAAATAACATCGATAATTAAATATTTATTGTCTATATTTTTAATATAATTATTATTGGAATTTTATAACAATTATAATAATGATAATAATAGTTTGATTGTTATTATTTTTATGATAAAAATAGTCATTCATTGCTAAAAATGTCCGGACCGACGTAAGAGTAAATGTATGTGTATATATATATATATATATATATATATATATATATATATATATATATATATATATATATATATATATATATATATATATATATATATATATATATATATATATATATATATATATATATACATAAATTATTTATTATTATAAATATGATTATAATCGTTTTATGATGAATATTATGAGAAGCTTTTTAACTTCAATAATGTGATAATAGTAATAATAGTTCCTTGTCACTTCCCAACATCCCTCAGATAATAATAATAATAATAATAATAATAATAATAATAATAATAATAATAATAATAATAATAGTAATAATTCCTTTCCACTTCCCAATCTCTCTCACGTGTCTGCTTGACAACCCCTACCCAATTATTAAGCGGCCGTGAAATGCAGTTGGCAACACTTTATCAAAATAGAATTCATACTTTTTTATTCCCGCCATGGGGAACACCGGCCACGCCCTCTATCCCCACCTCTCCCTATCCCTTCTCTCTCTCTCTCTTGTCCTGCAAGCTGCTGCTGCTGCCGCCGCTCCTGCTGTGACCTGCCAAACAAGGACCAGGCCCGCAGCAGGTCTGCTTCGAAAGCCTTCGTCGGAAATCTCGAGCGTGGGTGACCTGGCGTGTAAAAGAGTTGGTCGGGCGAGGCGGTAGTCGAGGCCAGCTCGCCGATTCGAACGCCGCATCATACGATGCGTCACGTGACTTGCTCCATGGGGGAGTTCTTGGTCCATTATAAGATATGCCATTGTTTTTTGCATTCTAGATTCACAGCAGTGTGCACATGTGGAGAGAGAGAGAGAGAGAGAGAGAGAGAGAGAGAGAGAGACACGTGTTTAAGGATTGAAATGGGACTCAAACCCAAACAAACGTTCACGGAAAGTGGCTTTTCCCTCCAATACGTTTTTCTTCTTCTTCTTCGTTTTCTACTTCTTCTAATTCTTCTTCTCCTACTTCTTCTTCTTTTCCTTCTACTTCTTCTTCATCTTCTTCTAATTCTTCTTCTTCTCTTCTGCTTCTTCTAAATCTTCTTCTTCTTCTTCTAATTCATCTTCTTCTTCTTCTCCTCGTTCATCATCAGTTAGTTCGCGCGTCCGTCTGTGACCGGGTTGGTAACCAGAAATCTCCCCCTGTGAGCAGCATGGCTTAAAAACAGGTCCCTCAAGAAACGATCACCAAGGCGATGGAATGTATGAAGAGATGAATCCACAACAACTTCCCAATAGAAAACCAGCTTAGTTGCTCAGAGGGCTCATTATGACCGAGCTGATTTCGTCGTTAGGTAATTCGAAGGTCTTTCTCCTCCTTCGCCAGTGAGTTCCGTGGTGGACAGAGAGAGAGAGCCTCGTGTACTACATCACTCTGAGAGAGAGATTTTGCTTGGTCAGTATGAGTTTAAAAGTGTCCACGACTAGCATATGTTTAAGGGGGGTGCAAGTTCATCAAGTACGTCAATCAAGGAGCACTGGGGGCCCCCCCAACGAGCCGCTCCCATCTCGGTTCTGAACTGAACGAAACGAGATTCTGTAAGATTTGACCAAGACTGTTGTTCTTCATAAGCTGGTCATAGTGTGTGATGTCGTTTAAAACGGGTAATGAAGGGGTAATGCTGTAAAATCGTGACATTTTTTGGATCTTTCCTAGACAGTGACCCCCAAGGGTTTTAACCTGGGATGTATCCAATTTTACGGCGTGTTTAGTACAAGCCCGTTGGGGATGACAGTAACAGAAGACTGTAAATATCATAAAGATAATGACCCCCAAGAAATATTAGTCCCAGATAACGACCCCCAAACTTTGTTGGGGGTCACTATCTAGGAAAGATCCCATTTTTTATTAAGTGAAGCATAAAAACACCTCTACAAGAAGCTGGAATACTGAGTAAGTCACGTCTCCAGCTGTGCTGGAACAAACCACACACCACTAACCTTTCAAAGGACTGGAAATACTATTGGAGCAAGCTGGGGTGTTAATCTTAGCCACGAGAATCAATTGGGCCATTTCCTCTGTCTTTCTCTGATCCCAGGGAGCCTCTGGGAAGCTCTGCAAAGCCACTAAAAGACCCTCTCTTGGCTCTGTACAACAGTATTACAAGAGCCTCACCTCTCTCTAAATCTACTCTTGATCTAGAATGTCTTCACTGGCCCTGAGGTTTGGCTGGTGACAGTCTTATCTCTTTTGGGTCCCCTCAGAAATCCAGCCATTTTTTCCTAATTGTGACGAGATTGGTGGGCCTACAGACGTCCCCTTCTTCCTCTTCTGTTTCGTTTTCTTCTTCTTCTTTGGCAAAATAATGCCACGGGGTGTCTTTGTCAAAGTGCGCCATAGTGGGTCTTAAGACTGGACCACCCTTTGAACTGCCAATATTGGCACAATGTTACATGGCTGTTCTGTCGTTCACTGGCACTACAGAATCCTCTCTCTCTCTCTCTCTCTCTCTCTCTCTCTCTCTCTCTCTCTCTCTCTCTCTCTCTCTCTCTCTCTCTCATCACCTTCACCAAGATAAACATCAGTGACTTTCCTGAGATTCCTTCACAGACAGGGAAGGTCTTCTTCCGTCCTCTGAAGGATTAAATCAATGGCTTCGTAAGTTTAGGTAATTTGTTTATTTTTTCTCCCAATTTTTTTTTTCATTGGTCAGTCTGAGATTCTGGAGCTCCATGAATAAATAACTAGAGATACTGTTCTTGTGTTTTAATATTTATTTATTTATTTATTTATTTATTTATTTATTTATTTATTTATTTATTTATTACTTTTTTCAGATAAATAGAATCTATTCTTTCTGTATTTTACTTTACTTCCTCTTACTTCTTCCTAATGAACACCTTAATATTCTTTGGAAGCTTCAATTTCAAGTCAATTGAATAATAATAATAATAATAATAATAATAATAATAATAATAATAATAATAATATACTTGCCCATACGTCTCTGAAATTGACAGTACAAGGTGCACACTTGCAAGGAAATGAGGTGTACCCCTATATATATATATATATATATATATATATATATATATATATATATATATATATATATATATATATATATATATATATATATATATATATATATCTGGGGTTCCTCATGGTGCTACACTCCCCGTTTTCAGCAAATCTCTTTGGCTGTGAGGCTGCAAGGCCCTTACCCCTCTTCAACCTGGCTGTGACCGAACCCAGTCGACTAACAATCACTGATTAGGTCCACGTAGGTGGAATGGGTTTCAAAGGAGCGTACCTAGACTTTCCGAGTCGCCCAGGAATCGAATCTGGGGTTTCAAAAAATAAATAAATCTGTTGGGTGTCAAATCCTTTGACTCTCTCTCTCTCTCTCTCTCTCTCTCTCTCTCTCTCTCTCTCTCTCTCTCTCAAAGTAATCTCTTCGGGGTTGAAAAAGCTTTAAATAGTGAAAGGAAGGGAACAATGATTATGATAATAATAAAAGTAATAATAATAATATTCATTGCATTACAGGTACAACTAATATCATCCTACTGTGTTAAACGTATCCTACCGTTCATCTTTTCTGTGTGTAACAACGATGCTCTTTTAACTTACCTTCAGTTTTCATGGAACATATTACATTACACACGTCAGATTTTTGTAACCAGGACCCCGTATAGGGGGTTAGTGCCGTCAGCGCACCTCACGGGGTGAACTGTAGGCATTACTGAAGGTTCTTTGCAGCATCCCTTTGGTCCTCAACTGCAACCCCTTTCATTCCTTTTACTGTACCTCCGTTCATATTACCTATCTTCCTTCTGTTACACCTTTCAAACCTACCTACTCTTAGTTTCCTTTCCAGGGCTGACTGACCTCATAGGTCCCATTGCTTGGCCTTTGGCTTAAGCTCTATACTCCATTCCATCTGTAACCAGGAGGCAAATAGATATTACAGGTCGATATATGCATATGTGAGACTGCAAGCCCTGACGCCTAGCCTGAAGACAAGAGAATGAGAGTATGCAAAACGGGTAGAGGTCAGCTCAGTACCAAAATTACTCTGCAACACAGCATTGTAAACAGAGTGCCTGATTGATTAAGCAACCCAGCCTCTGACAATTGCCTTTGGCAATTCTAGGCTGGTATTTTGAAACGAGCCTCTGCATTCAGATCAGACTCTGACAGGCACGTTTCTCCAGTACGGTGGCTTGTTTGTAGTTGTCAGCCATTCTTCAGGAACTTCTAAGACCAGTACTGGAAAAAGGGTTTAAAGAACCGTCAGATTTCCATGAGAATACTTATTAGAAAAGGACATTAGGTAGAAATATATTACGTTTCAGACACAGCAACAAAATCTGCGAGATTTAAAAAAATTTGAAAACTTGCCAACTCAAGTGGCCCCTAACTCTAGGCTTGAACGTGGAAGAAGTTGCTTGAACACGCGCAGCCTTCTATCATTGTTACATTGTAATATATTTTTTATTTTGTCTAGTCTCAGTTGTACTTACCAGTTGACCTTGGCTCATTGTGACGATACTGGCATAAAGCCACCAACAGAAGTGGCTTTGACAGTTGTCAGTTAACTGAAGCAGGCATCTGGCATTTATGGAAAAGTGTGAGTTCCGTTAATTGGTTTCATGGTGAGTAAAAAATAGTGGCATTAAGGACAAATGAGCTAATGAATGTCTAATTGCAATATACTATTTTTAAATCAAATTTTAGGAATTGGTAATATTCATTATTTAAACATTTACTCTATGGTATGAAAAGACATGCCCACTGAGATGTCATCTAGCCAAGTGCAAGTAAACAAAACAGATTTGCCATTTTTAGTTTTCTGTAAAAGAAAGCTGTCGAGATGGCTTTTTTTCTGTCGGCCCTCGGATCTTAAAAACTACCGAGGCTAGAGGGCTGCAAACTGGTATGTTGATCATCCACCCTCCAGTCATCAAACATACCAAATTGCAGCCCTCTAGCCTCAGTAGTTTTTATTCTATTTAAGGTTAAATTTATCCATGATCGTGCGTCTGGCACCGCCGAGTTCAATTCCGGAGGCGTCGCCGACGCACCTTCCCTCGACCGCATCTGGGGAGCAACTGAGCGCTCCCATACTGCAGCACATTGAGAGTTTCATACAGCAGTGACCGGTCAGGAATCAAACCACGGATCTTGCTAATGCAGGCCGGAAGCAGAGCCACATACGCCAATTAGCTGAATCAGGGGTAGTGCCGACAGTGCACCCCAGCGGTGCACTGTAGGCATTACTTAAGGTTCTTTGCAGCGTGTCTTCCTTAGGCCCCTAGTTGCTGCAACCCCTTTCGTTCCTTTTACTCTACCTCCTTTCATATTCTCTTTCTTCCATCTTACTGTCCACCCTCTCTAACAGTTGATTCATTGTGCAACTGCTTTGAGGCTTTCCTCGTGTTACACCTTTCAGACCTCTTACTCTCAATTTCCGTTTCAGCGCTGAATGACCTCGTAGGTCCCAGTGCTTGGCTTTTGGCCTAAATTCTATATTCAATTCAGTTCACTAAACTTTACACTAAGTAACTAATAACACGTAAAAGGTTATTAAAGAATTTTATTGTACTGAAATTAATATTTCCATTTCATGATGGGCTGAAATTCAGCTTCATGCATAACTGTTTGGTATTCCATTATATATATATATATATATATATATATATATATATATATATATATATATATATATATATATATATATATATATATATAACTCCAATCTGATCTTTTTCTTGCAAAATATCAAGTAATATTTGCACTGAAAAGACTATTGCATTACTGTATTGGATACAAAAAGGTCCATGATAATAATAATAATAATAATAATAATGATAATAATCTTTAGTCAGGTAATTCATGTACCTATGACAGTTCACACCTCATAATGACATCCTCTCTCTCTCTCTCTCTCTCTCTCTCTCTCTCTCTCTCTCTCTCTCTCTCTCTCTCTCTCTCTCTCTCTCTCTCAACAACCCACTGTATCAAAAAAAGCCATAGGTTGCGTGCGACAGTAATGAGAGAGAGAGAGAGAGAGAAAGAGAGACTTCATAAATAAGCCCCAACCATGGAAAGCAACACCAAAAAAACTGGTACTTGAACCAATCTTCAAATTGCGTATGTACATAAACTCCTCGCAAATCTTAGGTCTCAACCAGCCTCCTTCTTCTTCTTCCTTGTACGAAGCATATCATTACTCAGCCCCCTGAATACAATTTAGGCCATCGGACGCCATAACGTCAGCGGCCACTGATACCCGTAATCATCTAGTTGCGCAAGTGGCATTTTAAGGCTGCGAGATCAGTATCTGATCGTAAACTCCTCTGAGGAACCGATTTTCAAAGATCTCCTGGAGTAGGGCATCTGACCAGTGTATGGCGGGCAGTCAAGGTGACCAGATAGTCGTCACCAGGACAGCTGGTCAACACCAGTCATTACCAGCTATCAAGGAGAGATATGTCAGTGGGGTATAGTAGTATTAATGGAAGGGGTTTACCCGTATAACGGCTCATCCCCTATTCGGGGCACATTCGCCTACTTCCCAGAAGCTTTGGAACTCGTTGGTCACCTGTCATTTTGTTCTGTGTTCGCCGATGCCCGTCGTTAAATTAGGGCTCCCAGATGAGGGTAAAGGTCATTCGCCAGAAGTGGACGAATCCTTGGAAGCTAATCAGAGGTCCTTTATTCCTCACGCCCTTTGACTGTGGAACAACCTTCCTACAAAGGACGTCGTGCAGTAGGAACTCCTTCTTCAGAAGGTCAAGCGAAAACGCAGTGCATTGCTACCCTTATACTGTTCTCACTGAGTTTTAATACATTTTTATCTATTTATCTATTCATTTTTTCTTTGTTTATTAAGTGGGATCTCTTCTTTGTGTAATTCCCTTTACTTCCTCTTAATTCTTCCTAATGAACACCTTAATATTCTTTGGAAGATTCAGTTTCAAGTCAGTGGCCCCTTTGGTGGGCTTGTTCCATATGAATAGGTTTCATCTTCTGAATAATAATAATAACAATTACGCTTTTAAAATTCCTGTCGATTCTTAGTCATTCTTCGTCGTCCTCTACGAACCTTGCTATGTCCTTTTAACATTAAGCTGTCCTTCGAGAGGGTAATAATCTTCTTGCATTTTTTTTTTTTTTTTGTGTGTGTGTTTTCCCCTACAATTTAGGATAATGAGATCTTTTACAAAGCGCATTCATGATTCTGAGCCAAGGTCTGTTCTGGGGAGATTCAGTGATAGCCTATTATTATTATTATTATTATTATTATTATTTATTATTCAGTAGATGAGACCAATTCATATGGAACAAGCCCACTGGAATCTGAATAGGGATTATTATTATTATTATTATTATTATTATATTATTATTATTATTATTATTATTATTATTATTATTATTATTCAGAAGATAAAACCTATTCATATGAAACAATCCCACCAAGGGGCCACTGACTTATTCAATTATTAAGAATATTATTATTATTATTATTATTATTATTATTATTATTATTATTATTATTATTATTATTATTATTATTCAGAGGATGAAACCTATTCATATGAAACAATCCCACCAAAGGGGCCACTGACTTGAAATTGAAGCTTCCAAAGAATATTAAGGAGTTCATCAGGAAGAAGTAAGAGGAAGTAAAGGGAGATAGATAAAAATGCTAGAAATAATTTATCGTGAATAACAGTCTTTATCTATCCATCTTTACTGTACCTCCATTCATATTCTCTTTCTTCCACCAGACTTGCCACCTTCTCTAACAATTGTTTCACAGTGCAACTGCAAAAAGGTTTTCCTCCTGTTACGCCTTTCAAACCTTCTCACTGTCAATTTCCGTTTCAGCACTGAATGACCTCGTAGGTCCCAGTGCGAGGCCTTTGGCCTAAATTCTTTATTATATTGTATTCTTATTATCTATCTATCTATCTATCTATATCTATCTATCACTCTTCCTTTGATATACCATTATAGCCTGGTGGTGGATGGCTTCAGAAAGAACATTTGCTTCGAATTTCGCGCTATCCAGAAGGACTTAGTAGCATTCTCTTAATTCCCATTGGGCCTGGCTTGGCCTAGGTTGTGAAATATGTGCCTGGTAGTTAGCTGAGTGTGGTGGATCGTGACTGTGTTGGAGAAGGGCTTGGGGATGGCAGCCTCACCCCAGAAAAACAGGCCGGGAATCAATAGGCAGCCTTTAGGGAGAACACCATTTAAAAAAAAATTAAATATATATATATATATATATATATATATATTTATAATATATATAAAAAAAAATATATATATATATATATGTATGTATGTATGTATGTATACATATAATATGTATATATGAACTGAAAGGGTCTCACTTTAATATGAATTAAGTTTAAAAGAATTGTAAAAAAAAACATCAGTACTCTATCCTACCCTAGAGCTTACATAAACCGCAATTTCTATCAGGACCCAACATCCGCAAATACCTCGTTGAGCCCAACATCACAAGCCCTCCTCCAGCTATTGGACGTTATGATCAAACTCAGAAATTCTTTATTACCGAGAGAGATTACCGCGGGATTACTCCAACTTCTCCAAGAGATTCCGGGAGAGATTCCCGCGGATCTCTCGTTGGCTCAGCTTTGTACCGTACCGTTTCGTAACATACTTGCGCATCTCAATCTTCTCCTATAAATAAACAGGACGCTTTCCTGGGTCCCTGGTATCTTCTTTTTTGTCTTTTAAAGCTTCCTTGTTCCCCAGAGTTCCCTTGTTTATTATTTTCGTGTGTTTTCTTTTATATTCGTGGCATCTTTTATCATTTTTCAATTCCGTAGCCTCTGTAGGCTCTGCTTAAGGCCCTTTGCAACATCCTTCCTTAGGCCCGTACCGCAACCCCTTTCATTCCTTTTACTCTACCTCCGTTTACATTCTCTTTCAGCGCTGAATGACCTATTAGGTCCCAGTGCTTGGCCTGTGGCCCAGATCCTATATTCCATCCTTCTATATAATTTTTAAAAGCAAAGGTTGTGGTCTGTGAGTGAGGTAGTGCGTTCCATAACCGGTTTGTTTATATCTCATCTCTTCTTCTTCTTCTTCTTCGTCTTCCACGTATGACTTCAGGGCACAGGAAAGATTCTCGATTGATCTATCTCCTGAGATTGTCATCTACTTTGTCTTCTTTCCATTACCTCAGGGATACTTTCATGTGGATACTCTTCTTCATTATAAAGCAGCTTTATTCAGTTGGCCTTCGAAGTGACGAGACTGACCTCGTGAATGTGAGTTTCTGGAGACATTCCTTGTTGAAGGGTAACAAGATGGCTTACCTTACGTACTCCAGGTACCTGCTTTTTGCAAGCACCTTTCTGCGTGTGTTTCCTTTGCTTTGTTTAGTTATGTGATCAACGACCTTCATTGGACACTTGTATAATTAATCCTGGTTATATATATATATATATATATATATATATATATATATATATATATATATATATATATATATATATATATATATATATATATTTCTGTTGTATTTGTATTTTATCCTACAGTTTTCAACGAACACTAATAGCAGAAAGTACTTGAATAAGTAATTGCAATTTCTTGAAATCTATGCCTAGGTAAGGTCAAACTTAGCTTTTAATATATGTAGTATTACTTTTATAATCTCATTTTTTTTTTGTTGCCCAACAAAACCTGGAAGGTTTGTGAACCATTTCAACAGCTTAGTGCTTTCAGAAAGATCTTTAGTAAGTTGAAACGAAAATACTCCTTAAGTACAAATATAACTAATGCCTGACATGGCATGATAGATTCAGCATGCTTGGTTCTTCTGTCTCAATTTATTATTATTATTCAAGACACTCAGCTGCTGGCTAGAAATTGTTGGAAGGCACCAGAGAGATATTTAACAAACCTGGAGTAATATGTAATTCCCTTTACTTCCTCTTACTTCTTCCTAATGAACACCTTAATATTCTTTGGAAGCTTCTTGAATTTCAGGTCAGTGGCCCCTTTGGTGGGCTTGTTCCATATGAATAGGGTTCATCTTTAATAATAATAATAATAATAATAATAATAATAATAATTTAATAGGCTTTCAGTCTTTGAAAAATGAAAACAAATTGGAGATTTAATTCATTAACTGTAATTTTAATTTCAAACACTAAATGTTACTGAACTGAACTGAATATAGAATTTAGGCCAAGCACTGGGACCTATGAGGTCATTCAACGCTGTAATGGAAACTGACAGTAAAAGGTCTGAAAGGTGTAACAGGAGGAAAACCTCAAAGCAGTTGCACTATGAGGAAAGTAAGATGGAAGAAAGATAATATGAAAGAAGGTAGAGTAAAAGGTAAGAAAGGGGTTGCAGCAAAGAACGTTAAGTAATGCCTACAGTGCACCACATGAGATGCACTGACGGAAGTACCCTCCTACAGGAGTTACAAACCTGCCAACATCTTTTGCAAATTGGACTATTGTGACATTGATCTCAATGTACTAGGTGCTGTAACGACCAGTTTCGTGAAGATGTGATTTTGAAATATTCTTCCTATTCTGCTTCCTCTTCTGTTTAGAGCAAAGTGGACTGAGTAGCCAAAACCGACTTGTACTGGTCATCTACATTCAGTATTAACCACGAGAATCTGCTAATTTTGCAAAGGACAATAGAAAAGGTAGCTGGAACGCAGCCCAGACAAAGCCTTGGACCAAAGCGAGTGTGACACTTCTGAGCAAAAGAACAGGGATTACTGAGAGGACACTGGAGACAGTTTATGACTCTCTGTAATGTAGAAGGTGAGGAAGGAGAAGCCAGGAGTAAAACACTCCTGAAAATACACAAACACCAGCATGTACACAGTCTTTCCCTGTCTCAGACACAGGAGAGAAACTTGGCACAACCTCCATGGACGATTACTTGCTAGAGGATTTCTTGCTAGAGTCTTGGCTGTGGTTAACACGCAGATAAGAGAAAGTCATAAGACTGTAGACTTTGTGCTTTTTGTTTGTTTGTTTGTTTGTTTGTTCTTGTTTGATCAAACTGAAAAGTACAGTACCCTGCAAATTATCATTTAGTCACATGTGATGACAGCAATTGCCCTCTTATAAAAATAACAAAGGTCTTTACATCAGAGCTGGAGAAAAAAATCTTTGTCAAAAAACATCAATTTTTACTCAGAACTTGGGCAGATGAGAATACAGCTGAAATTTAACGTCCCAGCTAAGTCTGTTATACCCAATAAAACTAGAATACCTCAGAGTCTGAATTGAAACTTTTACTTTTAAGTGTAAGTTCAAAGAAGTGCAAACATTGACCTGTGAATTTCAGTGGGAGTCAACTTTCTGAGCATCAGAAGCAATAAGAACATTGGGCACCTTTTAGAAGAGATATAAGACAGTGTAAGGGTGTTGGATCCCTCAGTACTGAAAGAAGACTGAAGAATGGATAATGAAGTTCAGTTTTACAGTTTTTCACGAGGGACCATTTGTACTTAAAATAGTTTTTAAGTAAGGGTAGCTACCGTTGAGCAAGAATTGTGAAATAACTCAGTTTGTAGAATATTATACAACTTCAGTCTCCTGATGCTTGCCAAAATTCGTTGGGTTAAATGAAGGAATTCTAGGAATCAACTAGAGAGGAAGAAAATTTCACATCTTTGACCTTTAGGCTAAACAATTACAGAAACCAACAAGGCATCTAGCCAGGATTAAACTCCAATGCAATTTCCTGAGCTATTTGTAACTAAGCTATCTTCTCTCCTTTGTGACTTTCCCAATTAATTCCTAAATCATGCTCTTAGCATCCTCTTGGAAACTTGCAGTGCCTCAACGTAGTCCCTAAAAAGAGCACTTGTTTTAATCCCACAGGTTTCTGGTATCATGTTCTGATGTCTACCAGCATGGGTTTATTCACATCCAAACAAACCCCAGTGCCAGCTAGGGCACATGGCTTCTGCATGACAAGAGCCCTCAGTAACCTCTGCTGTCTGACCAACAGTTTATCTTACTCCCTGAAGAGTTTCAGAGAATCTTCTTCTCCAAGTCCTACCACTCTAGTAGTGTGAAGGTGTTCATTTGGTCACTCATCTTCCATTTATTTTAGTAAGGAATCAGTCTTTTATTGAATCCATATGACAGATCATTGTACAAACTCTTGTAAACACAGAATTCATTCAAGTTCTTTTGGGCTTGAGTGTACGTATTACCGAGCTGGTCAACGCAAAGAATTGGGCACATGAGAATGAGCTATTATGTGATAAACCACAGTTATTAGGCTGTTGAACCACAGCTATTGGTCTGATAAACCACAGCTATTGGCCTGATAAACCACAGCTATTGGCCTGATGAACCACAGATATTGGTCTGATGAACCACAGCTATTGGTCTGATGACCCTGACATATTTTGGTCTGATGACCCTAACATATTTTGGTCTGATGACCCTAACATATTTTGGTCTGATGAACCATAGCTGTTGGCCTGATGAACCACTTCTATTGGTCTGGTGAACCACAGATATTGGTCTGATGAACCGCAGCTATTGGCCTGATGAACCATAGCTATTGGTCTGATGACCCTAACATATTTTGGTCTGATGAACCTTAGCTATTGGTCCAATGAACCACATATATTGGTCTGATGAACCATAGCTATTGGCCTGATGACCTCACCATCTATTGGTCTGATGAACCATAGCTATTGGCCTGATGACCTCAACGTCTATTGGCCTGATGAACCATAACTCTTGGTGTGATAAATCATAGCTGTTGATCAAATTCAGCCACTGAGCTTATAGACACCAATACTCGGAATGATGGCTGTAATGACCAGTATTTAAAGCTATTACGAGGATGATAAATACACACAGTTAGCGAATCTTTCAAGTTACAAAAATGCTGAAGCTATTAGTCGGCTAATTGACCTCATTATCCTAATAACCAGACTCATTGTGTTGACTTGACTTACAAGTCATAATTAGCTGGCTAAGTTTAGCCTCCCCCATAATGATAGGGGTAAATGAAGTCCCCTCTTAATTAGGGGGCTCAATGTTTATAGGGCTCAGTTATCACTTACGGAATAAAGGTCGCTTTTAGTTCTCTGTAAAAGAAAACTATTGCGCCGTCTTTTTCTGTCCGTCCTCAGATCTTAAAAACTACTGAGGCCAGAGGGCTGCAAATTGGTATGTTGATCATCCACCCTCCAATCATCAAACATACCAAATTGCAGCCCTCTAGCCTCCTCAGTCATTTTTAAAATTTTATTTAAGTTTAAAGTTAGCCATAATCGTGCTTCTGCCAACGATACAGGATAGACTTCCTACGGGCCGTGGTTAAAGTTTCATGGGCCGCGGCTCATACAGCATTATACCGAGACCGCCGAAAGATAGATCTGTTTTCGGTGGCCTTGATTATACGCTGTAGCGGCTGTACAGAAGACTCGTTTGCGCCGGAGAAAAATCGGCTTATTTTTTACTTACTTGCTGTTCATTTTGGTAATTGATGTATATCTCAGTTGTGAATGCTTTATTATTATTATTATTATTATTATTATTATTATTATTATTATTATTATTATTATTATTATTATTATTATTATTATTATTATTACCATCTCAGTCTCTCTTCCTTAATCGCTCTCAAGAACGAGGCAGAAGACGAGATGTCAATCTCTCTCATTCTGCTTTTTGCTGCCTTCGAACTCCCAAGTAGCCTTTGTTCCCAGGGCGCACATCTCACTCTCTTTTAAGGTCTGAGAGGGCCATGTATGTGCGTGTGTGTGTGTGTGTGTCCTTTACAGGAGTGTCCTCCCGAGTCCTATTTCAATCCTACTCCTAATGAGGCTCAGTATCTAATCCACTCAAGATTACTCATCATCTAATAGCAGCTATTTACTCCAAGAGTGATGTCTCCCTCGGGATGCGAGGATCCATGTCAACGGTGCTTGTCAGCGAGTTAATTTGTGAATGAAGGTGGTGCGTAGGGTGTCAGCTGATGAGTAAGATAAGAATGAGCGTATTGTCTTCGAAGTGCTAAGTGACGTCGGTTGGCCTTGGGTTGGGTCGTCTTTAGGCAAGATGATGAGATTTCCAGAAATGCGTTGAATGCAACTTACATGATGTAAAAACAGGGGAATGAAGAGTTGGTGAAACATTACCAAAACTTTTGAAATTATGAAGGGAAGTTTTGAATTCGTCTTTGGGCAGAGTAGAGGTTAATTGCACCATCCATACTTCCTTATTCTGAAGGCCAGTCATCGTTTTGTTAGCAAAGTTTAAAGGATAAAAACAGCAAGGGTCCCAGAATATTACTCTTAGGAACACCGTGACAGAACTAGGCTCACTGAAAATCCCATCAAACTGAACAAGTCCAGAATCAGACATAAGGACCTCAGTATCAATTGGGCAGCAACCTTTCAAAGTTTAAAGAACAAATACAGCAAGGGTCCCAGAATATTACTCTTAGGAACACCAGTCATGACAGATCTAGCCTCGCTCAAAATCCCATCAAATTGAACAAGTCCAGAATCAGATATAAGGCTTCAGTATCAATTGGGCAGCAACCTTTCAAAGTTTAAGGAATAAATACAGAAAGGGTTCCAGAATATTTCTCTTAGGAACACCAGTCATAACAGAAACTGGCCTCGCTCAAAATCCCATGAAATTCAACAAGTCCAGAATCAGATAAACTAAGGGAGTTTGATTCCTTAGACATTTTAGATTACGTGAAAATCGCCAATTCTGGGTCTTCACTAAGCCAATTGCCTAAACTATCTGGGATCTTGATTGTATATATTACTGATGGGCAAATTTATATTGGTGTGTGTGTGTGTGGAGAGCCATATCGAGGGTGCCTTGAAACGGGGTATAAGACCTACCTAAAGAAAAACGATTACGTTCCTGGTTTTCAAGTTTATAGATATAGGTTACATACATATATATAAATATTATATACATGTGTATATATATACATATATATATATTTGGTAAATTTTATCGTTTCTGTTCTACATGGACAAATATTTATGGCTTAGCCTTGACTATACCAATATATGTATATAAAATGCAATTTATACAAGGTATATGAATTACACAATATGCAAATGAAGATATATATATATATATATATATATATATATATATATATGTATGTATGTTTATATATATATATATATATATATATATATATATACATATATATATATATATATATATACATATATACATATATACATATGTCTATAAATTTTATATGTATATATATATACAGCATATAATATCAACTTATTTCTCTCTTGATGGCTCAGGTCAAAGTCACTATTTATGTGGTTTCTAAACCAGGCATATGTTCGAATCCTATTAGTAATAAGCACTCATTAGTTGTAATTCTTTGTTATAAGTTAAGATTGTACAGTGATTTGATATATATATATATATACAGTATATATATATATATATATATATATATATATATATATATATATATATGTATATATATATTATATGTAGTATATATACACTTTATTAATATATCTTATACAACTGACTTTTTATATAAAAACAAATATTTAGTTAGCTTAAAACTTTAACTATCAAAAAAAAAAAACATTAAAGTGAAAAATATAGTTCTGTTTAGCCAAGAAACTTGATAAACAGAGAAGAAGAGATATTAAAATCAAATTAACCATTAAACAGTTTAAAAATTATAAAACAAAGGAACTGGTAACAGTGGGGAGAAATTGTACTAACCGATCAGAACATAACGATAATAGGTTATATGATTATTCTCAAGTCTTCTGTCCTTGTTCAACAAAGGTTCTGAGATTAGATAGACAAGTACAGTACGTGTTTTTGTTTACTAACAAGTAAAAAATGCGCCGAAGTTTCGCCGGCGCGATCGAGTTTTCTGTACAGCCGCTACAGCGTATAATCAAGGCCACCGTAAATAGATTTGTCTTTCGGTGGTCTCGGTATAATGCTGTATGAGCCGCGATCCATGAAACTTTAACCACGGGACGGTGGTGGCCTATGGTGGCCTATTCTATATCGTTGCCAGAAGCACGATTATGGCTAACTTTAACCATAAATAAAATAAATCTACTGAGGAGGCTAGATGGCTGCAATTTGGTATGTTTGATGACTGGAGGGTGGATGATCAACATACCAATTTGCAGCCCTCTAGCCTCAGTAGTCTTTAAGATCTGAGGTCGGACAGAAAAAGTGCGGACGGACAGACAAAGTCGGCACAATAGTTTTCTTTGACAGAAAACTAGAAGCATAACAAAATTTCGTGGGTCATCTTAAGTCAAACTGATTTACACAAGATCTTGTTCCTGTTCTAGAAACTTCACATGAATTATTTTTTGTTAATATTTCAGTGTTCTGTCCGCACTTTATTCTGTCCGCACTTTTTCTGTCCGCCCTCAGATCTTAAAGACTACTGAGATTAGAGGGCTGCAAATTGGTATGTTGATCATCCACCCTCCAGTCATCAAACATACCAAATTGCAGCCCTCTAGCCTCCTCAGTAGTCTTTATTTTATTTAAGGTTGAAGTTAGCCAAAATCGTTTTTCTGACAACGATATAGGATAGGCCACCATCGTCCCGTGGTTAAAGTTTTATGGGCCGCGGCTCACACAGCAATATACCGAGACCACCGAAAGATAGATCTATTTTCGGTGGCCTTGATTATAAGCTGTAGCGGCTGTACAGAAAACTCGATTGCGCCGAAGAAACTCCGGCGCATTTTTTACTTGTTTAGGTACGAAATGTCCCTTGGAATATAATATATAATTCTTAGATGTCTCTAATGAAGACAAATTTGAATCTTCTGTTAAAATGTCATGTACATGTTACTGAAATTGTATACTTTATATAAGGAGCTTTAATTTAATGGGGACCTAATAATAATAATAATAATAATAATAATAATAATAATAATAATTTTTATATGAAACGAGAAATTGTAGGTAATTTCAAGTTAGAGAAGTTAGACAGCATAGGAGAACCTTGAACGCTAGCGCGGAGAATTAAGCCCAGGTGAACAACGCGCCCACCCAACACGGAGTAACCGTGACTCAAAAACAAAATGTCTGGACCTTCATTTATTTTTCTCTCTAAACAACACCCCCTTCTCTCCCCCTCCCCCACAACCCCTAAGGGTGTCGTTAAGTGTCGATAGGTGTCGTTAACCTAATAAACACAGCGTAGTTGTTTGTATATATAATATAAAAAACGCGAAATTCTCAGGCGCTGTTGTACATCAGCTTGCTACCGGGGAAGGGAAGGGAGTCGCGCCGACGACGAATTGGCGAGTCTGGCCCAAGAGATTTCAGCCTGCCAATAAAAAGTGTGAGGAAGAAGAAGAAGAAGAAGAAGAAGAAGAAGAGGAAGGAGAAGAGGAAAGTGTAAACATCGACAGGAGTATGCGAAGGAGGAGAGAGAGAGAGAGAGAGAGAAATGAAATGAAATGGACATACTGAAAGTGTGTGTATATATATATGTGTGTGTGTGTAGTGTATATATATATGTATATATATATATATATATATATAGAGAGAGAGAGAGAGAATACTGAAAAATGTTGACATGTTGCGTGTGACAGAGAGAGGACAAAATTTCTAGGAATTGTAAAACTACAGAACAAAAGAGAGAGAGAGAGAAATTCGCGGAATATTTGCACGCGGAAAAATAGGGTACAATTTCAACCTATCAACAAGTATAAACAGCTCGTATATTGAAAATAGCCTTGAACGTATAAACAGCATTTTACTTATTATTATTATTATTATTATTATTATTATTATTATTATTATTATTATTATTATTACAGGCAGCAAAAAGTCTAAAATCAATTTTTGAAGTATTTACGAAACTCATGTGTCTGTTCCAAGGTAAAGAACTTTATAAACTCCACTGAGATAATGAATAGGTAAGAAATATTCCCACAAATGTGTTGTTATATATATTAGTTCACCTGTTAACTGTTCAAAATAAATAAAAGCAAACAAAACACAGAACACTCCATCTTCCTTGATCAGGCGGTAAAAGTGATTATGAGGGTCAGTGGACTCTCAGATTTTTCCTGGACCTGTTAAAAAATTACTGTTGGCAGTAATGCAGAGACTGTAGCCTTGCTTTCAACAGTGTTGCCAGATAATTTTAGGTCTGCGTCCACAGTGTTGCTTGCTGATGCTGTGGCTACAGTTTTGCTTGATATTCTTTGTTCTGTAGCCACAGTGTTGCTTGCTGATACTGTAGCCTTGCTCATAGTGTTGTAGATAACTGTAGATCTGTAGCTGCAGTTTTGCTTGATATTCTTTGTAGATCTGTAGCCACAGTTTTGTTAATCTTTGTTCTGATACAGTGTTGCTTTGCCTTAGCCTCACAGTGTTGCAGATAATTGTAGATCTGTAGCTGCAGTTTTGCTTGATATTCTTTGTTCTGTAGCCACAGTGTTGCTTGCTGATAATGCAGCATTGCTCACAGTGTTGCAGATAATTGTAGATCTGTAGCTACAGTTTTGCTTGACATTTTTGACCTGTAGCTACAGTGTTGCTTGATGAAGCTGTAACCACAGCCTTGCTCAGCGTTGTCAGATAATCTTAGGTCTGCAGTCACAGTGCAGCCGTTGAAATTCCAAGGTTGTGACTTGAAAAGTGCTGGCAGATAATTCTCTGTCAGTAACTTAGTACAGTAATGCCAGATGAAATGGGGACTAGGAACCACAGTAATGCCAGATGAAATGGGAACTAGTAACCACAGTAATGCCAGATGAAATGGGGACTAGTAGCCACAGTGTTGCCAGATTTTTTCAAAGCATGTAGCCAGAGTTACTGAATCAAAGCGTCAGTGATCCTATTTCCCTGGATTTTGACAAAGCTTGAGGTATCAGAGGTTCCTGAATTTTTCAATGCAGATGGAAGTGAGGTTGTTTGACATTCTGGAAGATGTCAGATGTGGAGGGGTGGGTGGGTGGGGTTGAGGATAGTGTTGGAGGAGGTGGGTTTTGTAGATGGGGGAAAGAAGTGGGTGGCTTTTTTGGAGGCTGGGATGATCAGAGATTTGAAGGATGTAACTAGATTAAATGAACATGTTTAATTATCATTTTAATCACACTTTAATGATAATAGAACTGTATCACTATTATATATATATATATATATATATATATATATATATATATATATATACATATATACTTCTCTTAATTATTAAACACACACACACAATTATGACCCACTTCCAGGTACAGAACAAATCAGTTGAGTAGCCACTACCTACAACACGTTTATCCGGCGGGAACAAACCGCACGTGAACGCACCCAGGGCGCGCACGTGCACGGGACCTCGCTGTTTACACGACAACAGCGCTATTTACACGACAGTTACCAAGTGTGGTATCCCTTCAACGTGGGTGGTAGATTAGCTGTTTAGTTCAGCTATTTATTTATTTATTTATTTTTTTTTTATTTATTTGCTTATTTCCAATTTAATTGTTTTGGCAGGTCTTATGAGATGAGATTGCTAGCCCCATGGGTTAGACATTGGTTAGATAGCAGGTGCACAATGAACTGCTCAGGATCGATCCCGGGTTCTCTTGCTAGGAAAGAAAGTATGTGAGTGTGTGTGTGTGTATGTACTCACACATATATAGATAGATAGATAGATAGAAAGAGAGAGAGAGAGAGAGAGAGAAATATTTATATATATTGGTTCTGGTCATAACTTGGATGGGTTACCAGCAAGATCCTACACACCTTAGAAAACACAAGACCCTCAAACTCCCAAGAGTTAGGAGAGCATAAGGACAGCAACCTCGCAACCCCTCCCCACCGAAAGAAATACTCTCTGAATACCGGAAGTACCACACTTCCGGGAACCACCCACCATCCACCCCACCCGCCTCTATACCCACGCCAAATCAGCCTTCCCACGAAAAGGGTGATGTTGCCTCTCTCTCTCTCTCTCTCTCTCTCTCTCTCTCTCTCTCTCTCTCTCTCTCTCTCTCTCTCTTTAAGTTCAGTAGGTACTTATTAGCTGGTCAATTATAGTAGGCTGTAGCTAGATTGGATGAGGGTATGGGCTTGCAACCTCATCCTAAAAGATTAGTAGAGATGGGGCCACCTCCTAAAGATGTATAAATACACACATTATTTGCCTGAGGAGAGAGACAGTTTGGTCTCTGAAATATAGCCTTTATTTTCCACATTTTGGTGTTTCTATGGGCTCCTGTATATTTGATTATATATATATTGATTATATATATATATATATATATATATATATATATATATATATATATATATATATATATATATATATATATATATACAGTGTCATTCAACTCACTAAAAAACTCCATCGTGCCATCTGATCTTTAAAAGTGAATTATGCACCTGACAGTTATTCGATTTTGATGGTTCACAGCCAATGTTGGGAGGGGCATATGGGTTGCCATCTCATCCCTGCTTAAATAAGTTTTTAAAAATCTCACGTTGAGTCATAACAGCTAGTCACAGCGACGTCACATGACTGATCAACTGGTCCAAAGAACTTGAAGTCCTAGTTGATCAGTTCACTGAAGTCCTAAACATCGATTTTCAAGTTAAAGGTCCCATTATCTTGTTGAGACAATTCATCTACTGATGATGACCGGTGTTCTTGCCGAAACGTTGTCCATCATTCATGAGGTTTTCGGTCCCCTTAGAGGTTCCCCTCGGTGCGCCCTGTTATTCATTTGTGAGTGATGACTTGGTGATGACCTACCTCGTTGATAGGGCAGATGACCCTGTTTTCCTCTCTAAGTGGCGACCACCATCAGTTAACTAACATCTTGGTAACACGTTCATTACTTAGGTTGGGAGGGCTTGTAAGGGAGACATCCACAGGTTCGAATCAAGTCAAGGGACACTTTGGGTTGTGTCAGTAAATTCCAGTGTGTTGACTTGAAATTACGGTCCACCCTGGGTGGGGTGGGAACTAAAACACTTTTCTTTAAAAATCTTATATGCCCTGATAGTCAGTCGACTTTGGTGGAGTGTAATCAGGGGGAGGATGACATCCAATTTCATTCCAGAAGAATTTCTAAAAGGGAGAGATGGAGAATCTGATCTTGTTTGTCCTCTCCCTGGTGACCCTGGGAAATGACACAGCCACCCACCCCTGCAAACCAGTTTGTCCACCCTGGGTGTGGTGGGGTAGGTAGGGAAATGGGGAGGAGACATCCAACCTCCTCCTGCAAACCTGTTTGTCCACCCTGGGTGGGGTGGGGTAGGTAGGGGAATGGGGAGACATCCACCCTCCTCCTGCAAACCTGTTTGTCCACCCTGGGTGGGGGCAGGGTAGGTAGGGGATTGGGATTGGGAGAGTAGGGAAGACATTCACCCTCCTCTTGCAAACCTGTTTGTCCACCCTGGGTGTGGGTGAGATAGGTAGGGAATCGGAAGGGCAGGGGAGACACGACAGGCAGCACCAGGTTCCAGCACAGCGTAGCGCGCGCTCCAACAATCTCACGATAACAGTAACAGATAAACAAGTCCCACAACAGATGAGGCCACTCTAGTAGACGTCAGTCATGCCCCTAATGACGGAGCTTCCCTTGAGAGTCAATCATTCTTATCGCTCCTCCATCCACCTCGAGCGACCTCCAAACTGAAGGTGGTTCCTCCCGAACTGTCACAGGAGGAAAGACGTGACGTCACCATTGGCGCTGTGACGCCAGCAGATCGCACTAAGTAAGAAGTCATGAATATTAAAGAAGAAGGCCCTCGCCCTCACGCCCACCTACGCGACTTCCTTCCTTTGTTTCTAGGTGGAGAGAGAGAGAGAGAGAGAGAGAGAGAGAGACTTCGTAAGATTATGGTCACCCTCGGGATTTCTGTTGCCGAGTCGAAAGCTTTGGCTGACACCCTCCCCCCTTCCCCCCTCCACCAATCTCCCTCTACTTGAGACGTCCGCATTCTCTCTCTCTCTCTCTCTCTCTCTCTCTGCATTCATTTAGATATAAAATTCTTCTGTTTTTATACATTTATTTCTTTATCTGGCTCGGAATTTTACCCTTTCAAGGTGGCGTTTATTTTTTGTATACGTAACTGAACTTAATTCGGTTTTAATTATATAATATTATACAGTTTTTTTAACTGTAATGTTATGCTCAGCTAATAATAATAATAATAATAATAATAATAATAAGAAGAAGAAGAAGAAGAAGAAGAAGAAGAAGAAGAAGAAGAAGAAGATAGTGTCACCCTATTTTAAGCAAGATCTGTCAACAAAAAAATGACAGCATAAATGGAAGTGATATTATATAAGGTCTTAACAGTTCTTAATTAATACTCTCTTTTCTTCAAGTTTGAAGAACTGAAAATACCTCGTATAATATCACTTCCAAATAATAATAATAATAATAATAATAATAATAATAATAATAATAAGCTTCTCGCCGGATTGAGACCTCAATTTCCCTGATAATTAACAGATAAATATAGATAACAGATAACAAAGACTAAGCGACCCGATTCTCTTCGCTAATCTAGGGCTAGTTGTGGGTCGGCTATGTGCTGTAGCAGTTTATCTAAAGAGGTTGACCTTTCCGTGATAGGAGCTGTTGGGACGAAGTGTATGAATAGTTACAATCCGTAGAGAGAGAGAGAGAGTTGGGGAGTGGGGACAGAGTTGGGGAGTGAGAACAAGAGAGAGAGAGAGTTGGGAGTGGGGAACAGAGAGAGAGAGAGAGTTGGGAGAGAACAGAGAGAGAACAGAGAAAGAGAGAGAGGAGTGGGGAGAGAGAGAGAACAGTGGGACAGAGAGAGAGAGAGAGTTGGGGAGTGGGAACAGAGAGAGAGAGAGAGAGAGTTGGGGAGTGGGAACAGAGAGAGAGAAAGAGGGAGTTGGGAACAGAGAGAGGAACAAAGAGAGAGAGTTGGGTTGGGAACAGAGAGTTGGGAACAAAGAGAGAGAGAGAGTTGGGGAGAGGGAAGTGGGAACAGAGAGAGTTGGGGAGTTGGGGGAACAAAGAGAGAGAGAGAGAGTTGGGGAGTGGGAACAAAGAGAGAGAGTTGGGAGTGGGAACAGAGAGAGAGAGAGTTGGGGAGTGGGAACAGAGAGAGAGAGAGTGAGAGTTGGGGAGTGGGAACAGAGAGAGAGAGAGAGAGAGTTGGGGAGTGGGAACAAAGAGAGAGAGAGTTGGGGAGTGGGAACAGAGAGAGAGAGAAAGAGAGAGTTGGGAGTGGGAGAAAGAGAGTTGGGGAGTGGGAACAGAGAGACAGAGGGAGTGAGAGTTGGGGAGAGAGAGAGAGAGAAAGAGAGAGTTGGGGAGTGGGAACAGAGAGAGAGAAAGAGAGAACAGGAGTGGGAACAGAGAGAGGGAGTTGGGAGTGGGAACAGAGAGAGAGACAGACAGAGAGAGAAGAGAGAGTTGGGAGTGGGTAAACAGAGAACAGAGAGAGAGAGAGTTGGGGAGTGGGAACAAGAGAGAGAGAGAGAGAGTTGGGGAGTGGGAACAGAGAGAGAGAGAGAGAGAGTTGGGGAGTGGGAACAGAGAGAGAGAGAGAGAGTTGGGGAGTGGGAACAGAGAGAGAGAGAGAGAGTTGGGGAGTGGGAACAAGAGAGAGAGAGAGAGAGTGGGAACAGAGAGAGAGAGAAGTGGGGAGTGGGAACAGAGAGAGAGAGAGTTGGGGAGTGGGAACAGAGAGAGAGAGAGAGAGAGTTGGGGAGTGGGAACAAAGAGAGAGAGAGTTGGGAGTGGGTACAGAGAAGAGAGAGAGTTGGGGAGTGGGAACAAAAGAGAGAGAGAGTTGGGGGTGGGGACAAGAGAGAGTTGGGAGTGGGAACAGAGAGAGAGAGGAGTTGGGAGTGGGAACAAAGAGAGAGTTGGGGAGTGGGAACAGAGAGAGAGAGAAAGAGAGAGTTGGGAGTGGGAACTAAGAGAGAGAGAGAGTTGGGAGTGGGAGAGAGAGAGAGAGGGGAGAACAGAGAGAGAGAGAGAGAGTTGTGGAGTGGGAACAGAGAGAGAGAGAAGAGAGTTGGGAGTGGGAACAGAACAGAGAGAGGGGAGTGGGTACAGAGAGAGAGAGAGAGAGAGTTGGGGAGTGGGAACAAAGAGAGAGAGTTGGGGTGGGGAACAGTTGGGGAGTGGGAACAGAGAGAGAGAGTTGGGAGTGGGAACAGAGAGAGTTGGGGAGTGGGAACAGAGAGAGAGAGAGAGGGAGTGGGAACAGAGAGAGAGAGAGTTGGGAGTGGGAACAGAACAGAGAGAGAGAACAGAGAGAGAGTTGGGGAGTGGGAACAGAGAGAGAGGGAGTGAGAGTTGGTTGGGGAGTGGGAACAGAGAGAGGGAGAGAGAAGAGAGAGTTGGGGAGTGGGAACAGAGAGAGAGAGAGAGTTGGGGAGTGGGAACAGAGAGTTTGGGAGTGGGAACAGAGAGAGAGTTGGGGAGTGGGAACAGAGAGAGAGAGAGTTGGGGAGTGGGAACAGAGAGAGAGAGAGTTTGGGAACAGAGAGAGTTAGGGAGTGGGTAAAGAGAAAGAGAGAGAGATCTCGTTGGGGAGTGGGAACAGAGAGAGAGAGAAAGAGAGAGTTGGGGAGTGGGAACAGAGAGAGAGAGAGAGAGTTGGGGAGTGGGAACAGAGAGAGAGAGAGAGAGTTGGGGAGTGGGAACAAAGAGAGAGAGAGTTGGGGAGTGGGAACAGAGAGAGAGAGAGAGAGAGAGAGAGAAAGTTAAGGAGTGGGGACAGTGAGAGAGAGAGAGAGAGAGTTAGGGAGTGGGAACAGAGAGAGAGAGAGAGTTGGGGAGTGGGAACAGAGAGAGAGAGAGTGGGGAGTTGGGAACAGAGAGAGAGAGAGAGTTGTGGAGTGGGAACAGAGAGAGAGAGAAAGAGAGAGTTGTGGAGTGGGAACAGAGAGAGAGAGAGAGAGAGTGGGGAGAGAGTTAAGTTAAGGATGGGGACAGTGAGAGAGAGAGAGAGAGTGGGAACAGAGAGAATGGGAGATAGAGTTGGAAGAGGTACAGAGAGAGAGAGAGAGAGAGAGTTGGTGAATGGGTACGGAGAGAGAGAGAGAGAGAGAGAGAGAGAGGACTATGGTTGAATTCCTATCCCAGTCAGTAGCTAACCAGCGTAGATTGAATTTCTGAGTTACTGAAGTAAATAGTCCGAACAGTTTCAGCCTCAGCAGTTCCGACCAGCAGTTGCAACTGCTGATTTGACATCCAAATCAACAGTTGCCAATAAGTCAAGCAGCCAATCAAACTGTTCATAGGGTGATTAAATTCAAGCATGAACTGTTGTTATAGCATTCTCCTAAATAACCCAGTGTACCTGATGATTAGTGGACTGTTGTGGGTCACAGCAGTTACCAGGAAGGTATGAGGCTAGCAATCTCATCCAAAAAAATTACTAACAGCAGAAAGAATTTGAGAACACGCACAAAATATATGTATTTATGTATGCATGCATATATGTATATAACTCATCTATACATATGTTGTACCAGTACCTACCTGACACAACATATGCAGCCTAAATGCCCATTTCTAGCCCGGGCAAGAAGGACGCAAGTCACGGCCAAGGCAAATGGCATCAGCATCTGAATCTACTGTCAGTTGCTACGGCAATATCCTGTTCTCCCGAGCCGTCTGGAAGGTGAATTTCCAATTAAGACTGGAACACTCTGCACCTGGAGTCTTCCTGACAACACTGCAGAAGAAGAAGAAGAAGAAGAAGAAGAAGAAGGAGTAGAGGAAGGAGGAGGAGGAGGAAAGAAAAGAAAGAAAGAGGGAAAAGGAGGAGAATCAATCATGTCTGAAAAGACTGGTAGGGAAACCCACTGAGAATCAATCATGTCTGACAAGTCTGGTACTCTCTCTCTCTCTCTCTCTCTCTCTCTCTCTCTCAGACCCAAAGGATGCCCAACTGTTACGTCATACATTCAGGGATTTAAATCGGGTGATGACCAAGACACAGAGAGAGAGAGAGAGAGAGAGAGAGAGCTCCAATTCCCCCTCCAGCCTAACCAGGAAACTTAATTGATGTTTATCCTTTCTCCAGTTCCAGGTAAATCCTTTCCCAAGGTCACGGGTGAATCCAAGCGTCGAATTTTTAATCTTTTTGGTAAACTCAGATGACACAACAGGTGTCAGGTTTCAGAGAAGAGCGATTTATGGCTGCGTTGCACGCTGGGTTGCGCAGGTGTGTAGGAGATGTACATGTGTGTGTGTGTGCATGTAGGTTTTAAGGGAGTGGTGTACACGTGCGTTTTCTTAACTGTTAATGTACTTGTGTGTGTGTATATGATACATGCCTACGTATTTATCTGTATGCATATTGTACATGAATTTATGAAACGTATGTTATACATACATACATACAGATATATGTATATATATATGTGTGTATATGTATATAAATATACGTATACGTATATATATGTGTGTATGTGTGTACAGAACTGTGATATTTAATGCATGTACGTATTTATATTATGTCTTTTGTCTTAATATACCGGGTTTGATGATTATGAATTATATATGTACCGTATGTATGTACAGTATGTATACCTATTCAGAAATTTAAAACAAAATGTACTTCAAATTTATTATTATTATTATTATTATTATTATTATTATTATTATTATTATTATTATTATTATTATTATTATTAAGTAGATGACACCTATTCATATGGGACAAGGGGCCACTGACTTGAAATTCAAGAATCTTCCAAAGAATATTAAGGTGATCATTTAAAAGAAATTACAGAAGTTAATAAAAAAATACAGAGAGAAATCACCTATTAAAAAGAAGAAAAAGATACATTAATAAATTAATAGATAAATATAAAAAAAATACAAATTAATTATTGAAACACGAGGTGAATTATTTTAGGGAAGTACTACATTGCATCTTAGAGGTTCTAAATGCAGAACGTCCTCAGATAGACAACTTGATAATGATGTTTAAAAAACATCTTCTGTGATAGCAATTGATAGCAGTGATAAATCCCCGCACTTTGAAAGATTAAAAAAAAGAGGTTACAAAATCTATGGTCGCGTCTGCAGAAGATTATGATGAACTTAATCAGTTCTAATCATTTTAATTGATAATCTTCTCTTCTTGGCTTCATTCGTATTTTGAAAGTCTGCCATTTGGTGGAAATTACGAGAATTACATTACAAGAATTACACTGAATGGAATTATAGAATTCCTTATTGGCATCTAATTACATTAAAGATTCTCCGTAGGATGGTATTGCCGTCAGTGCATCCCAAGTGGTGCACTGTAGGCATTACTTAAAGGGGTTTGAAGCGTCCCTTCAGGACCTGGCTGCAACCTCTTTCACTCCTTTTACTGTACCTCCGTTCATATTCTCTTTCTTCCATCTGACTTTTCACCTTCTCTAACAATTTTTCACAGTGCAACTGCTCTGAGGTTTTCCTCCTGTTACACCTGTCAAACCTACCTACTCTCACTTTCCCTTCCAGTGCTGAATGACCTCTTGGGTCCCAGCGCTCGGCCTTTGGCCCTAAATTCTATATTCTATTCCATTCTATATTAAAGATTAGATCTCTGTTTAGACCAGTTCAGAAATGTGAGTCTTCTTGCAAATTATTTGGGGTTGGACGCGGACGAGAAGAAAAAGAGTTGCTGGTGTAGCCCATAAAACGCGAACCCTTCTACAGTTAATCTAATCAAATGATACTAGAGATGTCAATAACCTCTTTTTTATCAGTTCAGGAGATTAGACTCCCTTGGTACTTCAGATAACTTCAGAAGTTCAAGCGAAAATGCAATGCATTGCTACCCTAATACTATTCTTGTATTTTAATACTTTTTTTATCTATTTATCTATTTATTTATTTATTTTTTTTTTTTTGATAAGTAGGATCTGTTCTTTGTGTATTTCCCTTTACTTCCTCTTACTTCTTCCTAATGAACACCTTAATTCATCTGCTAATAATAATAATAATAATAATAATAATAATAATAGGTCAAGATTATCTCATGCAAATCTAATATCTAAGCAGCAATGAGGCTAATTTTACTTAACTTTACCCTCATCTCTTACAACTTAGTATTATAAATATCACAAGTTTATGAATTATACATCAATTTCCCAAACATGATGGCACAGACGAATATAAACAAGCACACGGACGGATTTACAAACAGACAAATTTAAAGTTGGAGGACAGGGTGGCGATGAAATCTACGGGAGTTCATCTCCACATATGAAAATAAATCTTTATTATTAATATATACTGTAGAATCTACTGGTGAATTTTATCAGATAAATATATAATTGTAATAACCACAATGCCCTCTTAGCTTCTCTAATTCTTCACACTTTTTGGATACACTTATTGCTACAAAGCCTTGGATCCAAAGGCAAGAATGTGAAGTGATTCTGTTGTCCATAGCAGGATTCGAACTTGCATCCAGAGGTATCAGCACAAATTCTTGCATTTGGATCTGAGGTTTTCTAGTGACATGCGTATCCAAAAAATGTGAAGAATTCGAGAAGTTAAGAGGTCATTGTGGTTATTACAATCACACTATCAGCCATATTCACCCTTAAGTGTTTTGGGACCCAGTTTCTCTGATAAGCTTTTAAGAGCATCCCATTTATTCTTAATTTGCCAAAATCATGACCCTTTTAGCCCCTAAGGTGGGTGAGGTTTTAGCCTTTGTTATTGAAACTTACTCCCATTTTTGGTTTTCTGAAAAGACTAATGTGCTGGCTTTGTCTGTCCGTCCGCACTTTATTCTGTCCACACTTTTTTCTGTCCACCTTCAGATCTTAAAAACTACTGAGGTTAGAGGGCTGCAAATTGGTATGTTGATCATCCACCCTCCAATCATCAAACATACCAAATTGCAGCCCTCTAGCCTGTGTAGTTTTTATTTCATTTAAGGTTAAATTTAGCCATATTCGTGCTTCTGGCAACGATATAGGATAGGTAACTACCGGGCCATGGTGAAAGTTTCATGGGCCGCGGCTCATACATCGTTACACCGAGACCACCGAAAGATAGATCTTTTTTCGGTGGCCTTGATTGGGAGCTGTAGCGGCTGTACAGAATCAGTCACATTGCTGTTGTACCTTCTGAGAATCACTGTGCAACTGTTCCTCGAAGGATGTTTTCTTGCTCTGTAAGGAAATCTGAAATTCTGCTGTTACCTCTAACTTCTGCAAGTTTAATTTCTCTCTTGCTTCCTGATGGATCTACAACTTGCTCTCCTAGTGCAATGACCACACTCTTTGGCTTTTATTATCCTGTTAAAGTCTACTTTTGGTCATTCCAGTGCTCTTGATTCTCAAACCCTTGGCCTGTATTGGCTAGAGGGTAGAATGGTGAAAAAACTATTGATCACTCCGTAGGTTAAAGATTGGCAAGGCATCTGGCCTGGGTTGTGTTCCTGCGTGATTCCTGAGGGACTCTGCAGATAAACTAGCTTATCTGCTTTTAGGATTGTGTTTAAGGTTTAGTTTATATCTGTTTGCGAGCAGTTTTACACTGAAGGCTGTGTGGGTGCTGACAACAATTTTACCTGCAGTAGGCCTTGTGATGGGTGACAAGTGGATAGAGTAGTGGGAGGTGGGAATGTAAGTTTTTGGGAAGAGGGACCTTTTGGAACGTTGGTTGCTCTACTGTGGTTGAGGTTTGTGGTGTCTGCACACTTTGTTAAAGCCTGCATTTATCCTCCCATCTCAAAACATGCAATAGCTTAACCCATCCATAGAAAAAATGGGATGGTTACCCTACCATTACAACTGCCATCTTATTGTCAACTTAATTCAACTCTCACTTTTTCATACACCTTTACCAAAGTGCTTTACTCTTGTATCACTAACATGGCTTCCATAAGGCAAGACTGATCTGTGACCCTCCTACCTATTCCACTGATATTGGGCTTTCTCCTGAGGGGCTTTGGGGTCATTTGCTGTCATTCTTGAAGGAATTTGAAAGCATCTAGGTAAGGCTCTATCAACCAAAGTTCCTGTGCATGGCTTCACTCTTTCCAAAGAGCAAAATTTGATGCATTTAAAGTTAGACAAATTTGACAACTAAATAGATGGGAAAAGGCCAAAGGAGGTCGACAAAAAAGTAAAATGAAAGAAAAATTGCCACTGGGGTTTAAGAAAGCATTCTGCAAAGAACTTCTGTACCATCTATGTTTGTTCCCACAGGGCATGATTTATTCAGTACCTACTCATCCCCTATGGGGTCCCAGTTAAGTTACCTTGTACAGGAAAGAGATGCACTTGAATCAGAAGAAAGACAAACTTTATACTCAGAACATGACTTTTTTTTGACTGGGTAAGTGGAGGGAAGATTAGTGATAGGTAATTGACAGGGCATGCAGACAGAAAACTGGTGAAAGATAAACCTACTTTTAGAGTGTAAACAATGCTTAACCAATTTTGGTGGGTTACTTTCTGAATGATTGGTGTCAAAGCTATCAGCTGAACCAGATTTTGGTGTCAAAGCTATCAGCTGAACCAGAGCTTACCAGACTTTGGTGTCAAAGCTAGCAGCTGAACCAGATTTTGGTGTCAAAGCTAGCAGCTGAACCAGATTTTGGTGTCAAAGCTAGCAGCTGAACCAGATTTTGGTGTCAAAGCTATCAGCTGAACCAGATTTTGGTGTCAAAGCTAGCAGCTGAACCAGATTTCAGCAGTGAAGCTTGCAAAGCTGTTCATGGCTCCCACATCAAAATGGGCAAAAAATTATATAACAGTATACATTAGGTCTATATTAAAGATGATTATACGTTTCTATACATAAATTACAAACGATATATACAGTTAACTCAGATTATAATAAAATATGTGATCACTCCACATCCTTAATAAGTAGATGTCTTTCAGGATGTTAATAAAGTACTAAGCTGCTATAAAATGAGATATTGTACAAACAAAATTCATTTCATTTTTGCATTTGTAGATACAAGACATGAAATATGCATCCATATCACATCCTTACCAGGTAAATGCCTTGCAGAAGTCTATTTATAAAAAAATGATTTTGTTACAGATCAAAGTCATGTGGAGATTGGACTTGATGTCCAAATTTGGATAAGATGACAGTGGATCCTTCATCGATTTTAGTTTTCTGTAAAAGAAAACTGCTGTGCCGGCTTTGTCTGTCCGTCTGCACTTTATTCTGTCCTCACTTTTTCTCTCTCCCTTCAGATCTTAAAAACTACTGAGGCTAGAGGGCTGAAAATTGGTATGTTGATCATCCACCCTCCAGTCATCAAACATACCAAATTGCAGCCCGCTAGCCTCTGTAGTTTTTATTTTATTTAATGTTAAAGTTAGCCATAGTCATGCTTCTGGCACTGCTATAGGATAGGCCACCATTGGGCTGTGGTTAAAGTTTCATGAGCCACGACTCACACAGCATTATACCGAGACTACCAAAAGATAGATCTATTTTCGGTGGCCTTGATTATATACTGTAGCGGATGTACAGAAAACTCGATTGCACTGAAGAAACTTCGGCACATTTTTTACTTGCTTATTCTGCAAATGGAGACCTAGTCCTCTTGTCCATGGAATTGGAGTTTGAATGCTTTTCTCTTGCGTCCAAGGATGAGGGCCATTAGTGTGGACTTGAGAGCATTGTTGTGTAGGAACACAAAACAGCACATATGGAAGCTTCTCAGTGAGTAGCACTTCTTAGTCCCTTGGGTCTGCACTCAAGAGTGGTACCTTCTGACTAGCCTGCAAAGCCATGAGAACTCTTCTGTAGGTTGAAAGTCAGCCTCAGGGGGGAAAACTTCATTGAACACAAGGCATTTCACCAAATACCATTATGACAGTAGAGATGTTGATTTCTCCCTTTAGAGACAAAGCAGATTCAGGGGAACTATTACTACTGGTCTGGGATCTGAACCAGGCTATAAGGGCAGAACTCAGGGGCAATGGGTTCTTTCTATCACATTGCTGCTTGTGGGTTTATAGGTGATAGTGTGTTGGGTTCTTGACCCTCATTAATTTAGCCAGGACAGTCCATGTATTGGAGATGAAGGCTGGTCCTTGACCAGAGATTATATTGTCAGGTGTGCCAGAGTGGCTGACCCAGCCACTGTGGTGAGCCTCAGCACTGTTTTGAGCTAGTAGTGAGTAATTTTATCTGGAAGGAAGTCTGGTCTAAAAGGCAGTGATGAGCAGTATTTACCAGCAACCTGATGTATTCGAGAAAGTCAGCACTAAGAAAGGGAGTCTGGTCATAGGTGACTATGCACTCCCACTTCCCCAATAGGTTAAGGGCAAGGGTTCAATGGCCATATGATGGTATGTAACTGCCATTTGCAGCCAATAGGTGGAGACTGCTGGCCTCTGTAGAAACAGGGTGGGGTGGTGATTGACTTAAAGGCACCCATGTCTACCAGGAAGTTGGAGGCAAGGTTGACTGGGTAGATCCTGGTGAAGCAGGTGCCAGTCAAGGTTGAGGCAACCAATGTTACTTTGTTAGGTGACTGCCTTATTTATTTTTCCTCTAGTTACACCCAGGGGTGCGTTTCTGGGCAGATTTTCCACCGTTTTAATTAGGTTAAGCACTCTTTCATTATGATCAATTCTTCTACAGTGTTAAAATCCATTAGGTTTGATGCTCTTAATACCATGATAGTATACACAGATGGCAGCTGGGTAGGAGTACCCTTTCCATTGTGGCTTAGTTTTCACTGTCTTGGTCATCCCTGGCTTCACAGAGCCTCCAGCAACTCATCTGCGTTCTTCAGTAGGTCCACCACCGGTATGCCTTCTGCACTGGGGAGGGCAGTTCGGATGCTGGACTGCAGATGAAGGAGTCAAATTTCTCTTCTGAAGTCAACCTTTTAAAGCCTACCAGGTCCACATTGCAGGAGCAATATAGAGGACCTCTGTTCATCCCAGGCTTCCCTTGCCATTGTGTTCCCCAACTTTGTTTTCAATAAAGCTTGGCACTTTATGTTTCCGACTGGAACATACTCTTTATCCCAGGACGGTAAGCGAACTCAGCAAAAAAAGTGGCCTCCCCACACTAACGTTCAGGCCCGCCTGCACAGGTCATTTCAACTTAGGTATATCGACTGAGATGAACTATTTGCTAAGGTCGCCTGTGCAGGCAGGAAAAACTTTGTGAGTTGTTCACATCAACGCTCAGGTGTGCCTGCACAGGTTGACTGTGCAGGCAGACCTGTGCAGATATACTTGAACGTTAGCGGCAGCCTTTGGGGATAGAGCGTGACCACATTACTTGCCAATGGGATTTAGGCGAGTACCACACTTGGCCTATCAAAAAGAGTAAGAGTCAGAACTTGGGCAACATGTTGAGTTCATTAGTAAGTTTTTAGCAGTAAACATGACCATATTCAGTCCTTAATTGCTTTGGCTTTGTGGGGTATACTGTGCTGAGTGCACTGGCTTAGCAGAGTGCAACCTTGAGCTCTTGAGAGAGAGCAAAGGCAGAATTCAAGCTCTGCAACTAGTCTGTTTGTGGTTTTTTTCTAGTGGTAAGGTGTGACCATATTGAGTCTGTTGATAGCTAGGGCAGAAAACATGCTGCTGGTCTACTGGTAGTTCTGAGGTGTCACCAGTGTAAAGGAACAACACACACACTGAAATTTGCAGTGCACCTAGCTTTATTCTCAGAGGCTGGCCTGTTCTGACTGAAAATGCAGACAGAAAACTAATGACAAGTAACTGACTGTACAGGCAAACATAAAAAACTGTTGATAGGTAAGTCTAGTGACTGGTGAACACATGACAGTGGGGTACCTTTGTGACTGACTGATGAAGCTGGCAGCTAAACCAAATTTTGGCATCAAAGCTTCACTTTCAACCTTATTTTGTTACATTCCACAATGAAATAATGCTTCCATATTCCTTACTTTCTGCAATTCAGCTAGTCCTTTTAAATCTGAAGGTCTGGGAGGAAAATCTCAAGTTGCTGAGAAAGCAAGCCAGTAGGTATGCCCCCTCTTACCTTTCTTCATACCCTCTATTCCTTCCCTGGTTGTTTAACTAACTCTTTCTGGCAAGTGGGAGACTGTCTCTATTCTGTCCCACTACAGAATTGAAATATCCATAAGCAGGGATCTTTTAAGATTCATGTTGACCAGACTTTGCACCATATTGTTGGAATGACATTTTATTGTGTTTTGAGTGTATATTACTTTTCTGAATTGTAATAATTCTATATTTGTTATTAAAAGAAGCTTATGCAAAGACACAAAGAATCAAATATGAAACATTTCTTAAAAATTACTAAGTCCAGATTATTATAACCCCCTGGAAATAAGGCAGTCTTTAGTTTCTTCTGAAAAGACTTAATACCTTCAGCCATCATCTGTTCACTATCATCTCTGTTTATTTTGGGAGACCCTTCAATTGGCTCCCATTTGGCCCATCAAGTGGACCCCTTCCACTTATCAGTCATATTTTATATCTCCCTTGAGTAACGTTATTTCGATTGTCATAATTTATTTTGAATTTCACAAAATGGCCATGTCATAAAATAGCCTAGTTTCCATGTGGTTAAAAATCAGATTTTTCTAATATCTTTGTTGCATTTATTAATTATTTTTTTAATAAGTGAAATCACTTCTTTCTGTAATTCCCTTTACTTCCTCTTACTTCTGAACACCTTAATATTCTTTGGAAGCTTCAATTTCAAGTCAGTGGCCCCTTTGGTGGGCTTGTTCCATATGAATAGGGTTCATCTACTGAATAATAATAATCTGTGTTATATTAACCTATAAAAATAATGTTTTTATTTGTACATTGGTGTGGGAAGTCCCTTAGATAATTCAGCTTTATATACTTTATCAAAATGTATATTTTCATTTAGTTCTCAGCTTGAGGGATACCAGCTAAAGCTAAGTTAGAATGGGCATGGCCAATTTTGGCTAGTACTAGTTTGGTCCTACTTAATAACTGAGGTAGCAGGCTACTTAGTTTCACTAGATTTAACGATCTGTTATATTAATCCAGATTTCATCAGCAATACTGTGTTCCACAGGGTCTTACTTATTTGCACAAGAATTTCTTTAATGGCACCCATCAAAAAAGGTTATATGTCAGTGTGGCAATGAGTTTAGCATCTCATTTCAACTAGACAATTTTTACAAGGAACTCAGACCAAGACATTTTGACCTAGACACAGGAAACGATTTTTCTTTCATAACCGAGTAAATAATACCTCTAGAGCTCTTTCATTAATTTAAAATGAAGATTAAATTGTTCATAGCTTTTTTTTTTTGTAAGTGCTTGCCAGCCATTGATCGTTTTGGTATAGTCGCCAATGAATATTTAGAATTTTATCTTTTTCTTTCGTGTGAATTGAATGTTGAGAGAAAATGACTTATATGGCTGACTAATCTATTTAGTGAATACGCTTTGAAAACTACATAGAAAAATATTGTATGTGCTTTATTCACAGGGGTTAAAACAAAAGCCATTCGGTTAATACAATATCATAGTTTTAATAAACGAATATCATGTATTGCATAATGGACTCGACTGCAATTTTCCAGGAACAAATGAGCATTTAAAATAGTCACGGATTTTATAAACGAAACGAATGTATTTTGAAATAAGAATAAATCATGAATATAATTATGATGATATATCATTACAAGGATTACAAATAAATGCACAAAACATTAAATAAATGCATCGTAAACATGAAATGGAAGCTAATTACGTCACAGGGTTGCCAGAAACCTCGATATTCCTGGAAACGTTTTAGTTTAATTTGCTCAGTAGAACCATCTATTTGTTCCCTTGAGCATTTATGTGAGTGTTTATCATTGACTGTGGATACGTACGAGTTCGATTTGCATCAAGAACTCTCTAAATTAAGGCCTATTCAAACGTCCTACCTGGAAATCACATCAGGAATTTGAATCCAAACTGGAGGTAGGCCTAAGCTTATTTGCAGTGTTGCCATGTTTCCCTTAAGGTTATAAGTATAAGGACTCATTTTTGGATTATAATATTTTGTATCTCATTTGTTCAGAGTTAAAATTAAAAGTTATATACGTAATTTTAAAGGTGAGAGTTATCACTCATACGTTTATTTATTTATTTAATTTTTTTTTTTATCAACTCCAACGGTATTCTATTCCAAGTCTTGATTGGTTGTTTATCCTTATTATTTTTAATTATCTTTACATTCTTAAGATAATGCAAGATAGTTTTTTTTTACCATATTAGGCTTACAGCCAAGTGTTCAATATTTTTATATACAATATTTTCATGCAATACTTTGGTCATTTAGAGGGAAAATCATCACTTTCTCTTCTTTTAAATTCCAAGCTTGATGCAACATTCACGAATCATAACACCATCTATAATATCTCACACACAAAATAGCATTAACTTACCACTAATTACTGTAGCATTTTTTTTATTATTCTTTTGAATGTTATTGATCTCTTGAGCCTTGTCTGATCAATACAAACAAATGTCACTGGGGACATTTTTCTTGTAGAGTGACATTCATCCTCTGGCCTTGGGATAGCACAGTACAGAGCGGCACAGTTCCTTCCTGACTGTGATTCCCGGTTAATTCTGGTTTAGGGTCCTACCTGGGTCGCCCAGTTAAGCACAGGCTAGGACTGGACATAGGTCCTTGTGAATGAAAGCCAAATTCTTCACCTCTCATCAGACCTGCCACTTTTATTTGTATAACTGGTACATAGTAGCAAATTTGGGTTAAAGTTAGCATTTCAGGACAGTTTTTGCAATGGGGTGTGTTTGGTGTTGAAATATTTACTGATTTCTCTACGTTATTAGTTTTTTGCCTCTGTAAAAGAAAGCTATTGAGATGGCTTTGTCTGTCTGTCCGCACTTTTTCTGTCCGCCCTCAGATCTTAAAAACTATTAAGGCTAGAGGGCTGCAAATTGGTATGTTGATCATCCACCCTCCAATCATCAAACATACCAGATTGCAGCCTTGTAGCCTCAGTAGTTTTTATTTAATTTAAGGTTAAAGTTAGCCATAATTGCATTTCTGGCACCGCAATAGGTACCAACAACACAGGCCACCACTGGGCTGTGGCTGAAAGTTTCATGAGCCACGACTGAGAGTTTCATGGGCCGTGGCTGAAAGATTCATACAACATTACACGCTGTACAGAAAACTCAATTGCGCCGAAGAAACTGTGCCGCATTTTTTACTTTTTTATATCTTCAATATTTTGTTAGCAAGTCTGATATTTATGTGAGTTGCCTCATGTTTTCATATTTGTTCATTCCTCTTTTGATAATTGGTAATTGGCACCTTCCTGTATATTTATCAACTGAATCCTTTCTTGAGATTTGTCGAACACTTTGATATTTGTCAACTACTTAACTCTTTATATTATATTTGTCAACTGGCTCCTCTTTGAATATTTCCCAAATGGTCCCTATCTTGATGTTTGTCAAATAGCTTATTTTTTTATAGTTTTTAATTAAATAATTGCTTGATATTTGTCAGCTGACATCTCTTTTGAAATTTGGCATTTGGTTCTCAAGGTATTTTTGCCAGTTGGTTTTAATATTTGCCAATTGGCTTCCCTTGATATTTGTCAACTGGTTCCTCTCTTTTATATATTTTTGTGTAAAGACATTTCATGTAATTGCCTCCTTGTTAATAAGTAACCTTTGAACATTAATATCTCTTGACTTGTGTTTAGTTAAGAAAACTATTGAAAAATACTGAGGCTAGAGGGCTGTAAATTGGTATGCTGATCATCCACCCTCCAATCATCAAACGTACGAAATTGCAGCCCTCTAGCCTCAGTAGTTTTTGTTTTACTTAAGGTTAAAGTTAGCCATGATCGTGCATCTGGCACCGCTATAGTTGCCAACAACTCAGGCCACCACCAGGCCGTGGGTGAAAGTTTCATACAGCGTCATACGCTGTACAGAAAACTCGATTGAGCCGAAGAAACTTTAGCGCATTTTTTACCTGGTACCAATTTCCACCACTAACAAAGAAAGTGGAGGCTAGTTTATTATCAAGAAGTCTATCAAAGTATCAACAGTTAATTATTTGGTGTCATTATCTGTTCTGATGACCAAGACATGATAAAAAGCATTAGAGTTTATCGGTCTTCTCTTTTGACGAAGACAAATGCTGTACCTCGATAACCCTTCTTTTAGAGTGGCCTGTGGCTTATACCTAGACATATACAATGCTTTCTTTTATTGCCTAAAGTTATGTCAGTCCATCAGGTTGGCAACCTGGTCTAGGAACAGAGCATTAAACAAGGTGCAATATACGTTGGGAAGAAGGTACTTCATCTGATCTCTAACCTTTGGTAATTTGGTCTAGAAACATTCCCAAGTAAATCATGTTTAGACCAGAATCCAGAGATGTGTTGGATTGAGTAGCCAACAGTTTTAAAAACAGGGTTGATCGAAGTCTAAAGAATTCTGATTCAAGCGGTCAGACTCTAATAAACAGTGAATTGAAGATGGTGTTGTGGTTATGCTATTTTACAAGATAGGTTGGAGACTGTGGCCTGTCCATAGAATAGTGGGATCTGTTTACCTTAGACAAGCTTGAGTTGAATTATTTCAGCAAAAACAATTTTGGCAGGGCCAAAGGACTTTACAAAGAACAGAGTAACAGTAAAATCTCATGGCAAACGGTGTAGAATATTTGATTGGAGGATGAAACTTCATCGGGTAGCCTTTATAACAGAGAGAAAAAATTTAATTCCAGCAGCGTATTTCAGTAAAACACTGAAAATTTGCCAAAGAACCAGAATATGAAAGAATGGACAAGCATAACAGGGACCCATCAATGCGTTTTCTATATTTACTTATCACTATCATTGGAATGTGAAATTTAGGCCCGACGCCAGAGCTGGGACCTATGAGTTCGTTCAGCACTGAAAGGAAAATTGAGAGTAAAGGTCATTTGAAAGGTGTAACGGGAGGAAAACCTCAACACAGTTGCACAGTGAAGCGGTTCCTAGGATAGGGTCGAAAGTCAGATGGAAGAAAGAGGATATGAGCAGAGGTGTAGTAAGAGGAATGAAAGGGGTGGAAGCTAGGGGCTGAATGGAACCACTATCATTACCCCATACCTTGTAGTCAACTTATGCTCATGTTTATTATTTAAACTGGCCAGGGAAGGCCTGGCTTGTTCAGAATAATTTTTTGAGACTCCTGATTAAAGCTAAAATATTTAGAAACCTGATTAAGTCTCACTTATGAGAAAAGTGGTCCAAACAATGGCAATGACACAGTACTGTATGGCGTGAAGAATCCAATACCTGTACCACACAATCATCATTAAACCTAGAGGTGGAAAGAATAAGCAAAACAACTAAAAAAAGTAATGAAATTCATCTGAATGAAGATCAGTGGTAGTATACGTGTTGGTTAAGACACTCCTAAGAGATATCTCCCTCACCACCTACAGATTAACGGGATCATCTTCAGTAATGTATTGATTGATTATGAAATTTAGGTCTCGAAGACCAAGCGCTGGAACCCATCAGGATTATTATTATTCAGCGCCTTCAGTAAAGTATTGCCTAAACATGTACACAAGAGCACAATTCAGACTAAAACAATAAGCAAAGACAAAAGGTTTGCTTAATGTGATCACACAAAATATAGTGTAAAATGTAAGTCATTTATTAGCATTATTGGCCAAACCACACCACTGACCTAGCCATCAATTTTCTAAGGTCAAACCTCCCCAAATAGGTTTCTACTTAACAAAGCTCCCAGGGTTCAGAAATCTCTACCTAGAACCCAGACCACGAGAGACGACAATTCGCAACGGGATGAACAAAACAACGTATAAAAAATGTTCATTAAACATTTATTTATAAAATCAACATTCACCTTATAATGATCCCATATAGTAAATATTGCGCTGTACTGGAATACAGCAAGGACTAAATAACATCCATGGACAGCAACAAGCACTATGTATGTTGATTCACAATCGAAGTCGGTTACGTTTTGATTACACAAATGACAGACCTATTTCTTTGTCTCAACCTCACCACGCTCCACTTCCAAAACCACTTTGTGCTACGTAGAATATTAGCCCGTTTCCAAAACTATGGAAATGCATTTTACACTGTGACCATTTACAAACTTCATTTTCAACTATGCAAGAAACCCTGCAATACAAATAAGTAGATTACTGGAGAATTCTTCACATCCTCAAGTTATGCCTTGGGGATACCTTAACATCGTGTTAAATACCGCCTGTTTTATATCAACTCTTTGGAACTAGAATTCACAAATAATTTTTCTCCTGCTGATTTAAAAGCAAGGTAGATGCGTTATCACAAATTCAGCCATTTTTACACGACACATTCCCAGGATTTCAGCTGACTGACCAAAATGGTAACATTAATCTGTGATTCAGAAATTTATGTCCTCGCAACTGAGGCTTTTAGCAATTTACTTTCATGTCTAAATTGGTCATATTAAATGAATCATCTGTGACTCTGAGAAATGTCATGTGAAGTGTTCTGTCGTGAAGCTAGCAGTTTGTTTCATATAAAACCAATTTCTTGTGATCAAACCACATCACAAAGACATTATGGAATGTTTCCCAGGCTTAATATCAAATCCTAATCCTGCACGGAAAATACTGACTATTAAAACCCTGACTTCATCCTTATATATATAAGTAGACAACCTTTTCAAAAATATATTAAAACTACTTTTTCTTCAATGATGACACTATTTTCATTATGCAGGGGTTTAACAATGTATGGTCCATTTTTTCACAGTTACCAACACACTGTAACCAAAGAAAGTACAGTAGATACCCATCTGTTGAATGGGATGACTTTACAAAAAATTCAGTCGGTTACAGTATCTAAATCCAGTCTTTGTTTATAAAAAAACGGCACAGTTGATAAAACCAGTACCTTCTTAGCAAAAGCCTAATTTGCATCGAAAAATTCAGTAGTCAAACAATCTTCATTTGTACTTGTAAGTTTTAACTGCAATTAATTCAGTTACAAACAAGAAGCAACTTCTAAGCCAATCCTATCTCCTTTGAAAAATCAGCAACTACTTATGCTACTTTATGCTGAAGCAAAGTTAAAAAGTAGATGACCAAAGTGACAATTTCTGTACTTAAAATTACACAAATAAACAATGTACACCCATCACAATAAACAAGTCCTCTTATGAAATGATTACTGAAAAACAATTTCATATTTTAAATGCCAGAGTTAAAGCTGGTAAAAAGTGTTCAACAAAAATGGAGTCACAATGAATATACTCTCTAGCTTAAACTATGGTATTATCAACATTAACTTTGTTGTACAACTGGAATGCTTACAAAATCACTAGTTTCAGGAAGGTACTGTAGTCTACAGAATCACATTATGAAGTACCATTTACCTGCTTTCCAATATGTAATAAAAAATCTGATAAGATGTTCTAGTTTGACACAAATCATCGTGGAAAACATACATCAGTAAATGGTACATTTGTAGGAGACTTGGCCCATGCTTCTGCTTACTGGGAAATCACAATGTTACCAAAATATTATGCGTGATAATTCAGTATAACTGTTATAAAAGCATCACTGGAGGCCCTGACTTTAACAAATACATTGTAAAAAGTCTTACATTTTTATATTCAGTTACTGTTTGTCAGTATCAAAAGATTTGAAAATGCACCTAATATATTTGTACAGTGAGTATGGGAGTGCCTGTATTCAGTGTCTACTTGCTACAAGATTAATCACCATATTATAGATTTGCAAGCAATGAGACCCCTGTGGTTGCTAGTTATATCAATACAAAATGCATCAGCACTGAAACTATTTCACAGACATGATGGAAGTTTAAAATGCAAATGAAGTTAAAATTATGGTCCCAATAATGTTAACCTTTGCATTGGGAAGACTACTAAATGTTGCATCAGCACATACAAATGATAAGCTTAACATCTGAAAGCTGTAGAGAGAGAGAGAGAGAGAATGGAGAAAGAGTGATGGACTTCTTTCACTATTCAGAGCTCCGATCTCTGTCCATAACACAAGTTCCTTCCTTATCTCAGGCCGAAGTTTCCATTCCAAACCCTGGGTAGGCATCTCTCACTAACAAGTGTCACCTAGAATATGAAATATCGTCTTAAAAATATAGGATTACTCTGCTTGGCTTTACACTATGATTTAACATAACAATTGGATACATTTTTAACTAGTGTAGGGTTGGCCACCTAACTTTTGTTTGCACTGTGAAGGTTGAATCTCTCTATTTTTATATACATTTGTCCTCAAATATACTTTCAGTATACTTTGTTATATGATGTTTTACGGAAGACTGGGAGAATGTTTTCTATAAGTAAACCCATCTATGTGTAAAGTATATTTCAAAATATATTTCATTAACCTCATTTACAAAACAACTCCAACAAATGTTCTTACTGAAACTGATGAAGAAAATTACGTCTGTAACATTTACTGTACGTGTTTTTTCAAAAGACTGGACTGTACTGTGCTTATAAAAATACTTCAGAGTGACAGAAAAAGTAATGGCGTATCACACTTCAAGTATCAGCTACCATACACTGAAATTTTTGAACACACATTAACTGATGGTGGAATAGCTGTGTGATGCCGCTGACAAACCATCTTCCAGATTACTATGAAAATACACTTCATATGCTCGTTATACAATTCATACAACATACAATTTTTTCTTTGTCCTTTAGAAAGAACAGTAGTAATACATGTAATCTCTCACAGCAGTCTTTATGTCATACAAATCCCCTCGACCCACTTATCCTAATTGTTTAAAAGAGATTCGCGAATTACCCACAAGACCCAATGCTAACGTTATTTCCCGTATAATCTCTGATACTATTCTGTATTTTGCATTTCAAGCTAAACTGTAACAAAATTTAATCCTACATACAATAACAATCCCCATGGCAGGACGGAACAATCCTGGAATGTATCACGTTCATCGACTGACCTATTGATCCAGCGTTAACTTGGTGGTTAAAGACCAATTTACAGTTTGTAAACGATTACGTCAACATCCATGCCATTAACTAAAGCTCTAATACTAAAACCCAATTTGGAACCTTGGCCACTCATAAAACCCCCTCTCTACTGTTCCCCCGTGTCATTACTCAAATCTGTCGGGGTGAGAGCATCTTCTGCCATGATTAAACTTTTGGTGGTCGCACTGTCTGCTTTCCCACATTCTGACTGGGGTCCTTCATCAGATACCGGCTGAGCTACGGTTGCCCTGTCGGATATCAAGTGACAGTCGCCTCCCGGCTGTGGAGTGGCCGGATCATCATTACCTTGATGCGAGTCTAAACTGTGGGGTTCGGTATGATCGCTGTCACTGGGAGGTTCATCGAGTCCCGAGTCATGTGGGCTGTGAGAGCGTGGCAGGGTGCTGGGAGGGGAGCTAACTGAGCTTGGTGGGTTCTGACTTTCCTCACCGCAATCTGCCGGTGGAGAGATGTCTCTCGACGACTCTCCTCTCACTTCTTTGTCGTACTGGGACATGAAGTCTGGATCAATCTGACGTATCTCTTCGAGAAGTTCAATCCGCTCGTTCTCGGTCCAGCTGCCAATCCAGTCATGAAATAATTTCACCTGTTGAAGATATTTCAAGTCAGGAAATTGTCCTAGATACCTGATTTTAAATGCTAACACCATATACAGACGACTCCCTACTTACAAACGAGCTACGTTTCGGTCGGCCATTCGTATGATGAATTGTTTGTAAGTTGATTGCTGTACTATTCATGTCTAAGTGCAGTATGATATAAAATCAATACAGTACTGTATGTTTTTTCATCTAAAACACAATACACTGTACATACAGCACTGTATGTACATAACAGGCACGCCAAACAAAATTTGAACCTACAGGTGGCAAACGGGAGCTCAAACAATTTTAATTTGCAATCCCATTTGTATCTGAACGTTTAAGTTGAATGTTCGTAAGTAGGGTGGTGTCTGTACCTCCAAATTATTTCTGAAGGATTTTACTGGAATGGAACACAGCATAACACATATTAGTAGAGATGGTGTAGTGCTAATTAATGTCCTAGATACTCAATGAAATGTTTGCACCAAACATCCCCAGTCGTAGTTTGGTACTACAGAACCTATGGAACAGAAAATCTAAAAAGTTAAGACACACACTAAACATTTCCAATACATTTTGTCCATGTGGTCATTGTGTATTTACCTCCACAAATATGTGTTGTACCATAATACTGTAAGGAGGAATACAGAATGTTATATAAAATATGGATGCACAACAAAGTAGAAAGAAAATTAAAGACTAAGAAAACTGTATTAGCTTCAAACCTATGATTCTAGGGTCACACAGTTTGGCATAAAACAAAGGAATCATGGAGTGCACAAAAGCACCTAAACTGTGATGAAAACATTATCATCACAGCATTATTCTTTTTGAAATTCGTTTGTGAACTTTGAATCTCTGCATCAGTGACAAATGAAAAGATGGGGAACCTTCTCTCCCTTGCAAGAAAAGATTGTTAAAACTTATTGAATCCAGAATAACAAAACATTAGCAAATTGAATCCTACAAAAAACTGGCTAAACAATAGATTTCAATACAGTTTGCAACATTTTTCACAGGCAGAATAAGGACCCAGGACTCTCAGAATAATGAGGAAAGAAAAACGAAAATAATGCAACAGTGTTCAAGATGATGGGAATGATAAAGGTAAGAGAAAGAAATGACAATTTAATAAATGGATTACAAAGAGGGGGCAACTGAAAGAACACGGAAAGATTGAAATGTAGGAAGAACTGCATTAGAGAAAGCTTCCAAATTTGGTGCTGGATGTGAATAATCAACTGAATGTCAAACAAATGGTCATTATTGCATCTTGATGGACATGTTCCTAAAATGTCTACTTTCAGTTATCTCCAAAAATTACAAACGAGGTCCAAATTGAGTTAAATACAGGAATACTGTATTCATTATCTGTTTATTAAGAAGAATCAGTTTCTGTTGAAGGTACAATTCTGAAATGACAATCAGTGCTAAACACAAAAACAAAATAAATCAATTCTTGGAAGCTCAAAAAATTAATTTAACAAAGTTCTAGTGATCTCAAAAAATTCATTGAACAAAGTTCTAGTGATCTCAAAAAATTCATTGAACAAAGTTCTAGTGATCTCAAAAAATTCATTGAACAAAGTTCTAGTGATCTCAAAAAATTCACTGAACAAAGTTCTAGTGATCTCAAAAAATTCATTGAACAAAGTTCTAGTGATCTCAAAAATTCATTGAACAAAAGTTGAACAAAGTTCTAGTGATCTCAAAAATTCACTGAACAAAAATCTCAAAAATTTCAATGAACAAAGTTCTAGTGATCTCAAAAATTTCAATGAACAAAGTTCTAGTGATCTCAAAAATTTCAATGAACAAAGTTCTAGTGATCTCAAAATTCACTGAACAAAAATCTCAAAAAATTTGAACAAAGTTCTAGTGATCTCAAAAATTCATTGAACAAAGTTCTAGTGATCTAAAAAAATTCACTGAACAAAGTTGTAGTGATCTCAAAAAATTCACTGAACAAAGTTGTAGTGATCTCAAAAAATTCACTGAACAAAGTTCTAGTGATCTCAAAAAATTCATTGAACAAAGTTCTAGTGATCTCAAAAAATTCATTTAACAATTATTTCAGTGACAGCACTGAACAAAGTTTAAATCTACAAACAAGTGTACCGTGTTCGAAACCATTTAAAACATTGAAAAACTGGGCACTACCTGGCAGTCAAACAGGGACGGTCTCCTGCCCTGTATCTTGAGCGAGTCGATACCTCCAAGGAGGCCATTGATGTGGTCCTTTGGATGATACGCCTGCACTAGAATGGGCAGGAAATCCTCCCTCTGCATCTCTGACCAAGCGGTAAACCACTGAGCCAAGAACTTCACTTGGTCTGTTGTCGTGTGTTGCTGAGGCATGTTGGTGTCTGGGTTGAAAAATGGTTAGTTCTGTCCACTCGCCGCAGCGTTCTTCTCATTGACGAGAAAGTGGAACTTCTCGACAAAGCTCGGGTCCTGTAGTTCCAGGCTAACAAGCAACAGGTTGCGGTACTTGCAAGGCCATGCGTCGAACCACTGGGAAAACAGTCGTAATTGGCACTGCAGAACTGACTGGAAGCTGCTGTTCAGATTTAGCCGGTCTAGGCCCTGTCAAGAATACAGGAAACATCAGTTCACGCTGTAAACATCAAACCTGATTTCTGTTTACTGTGTTAAATATTTTAGCTGAAGATCAAGAATGTTATAACTATTAGGAAGGCACTGTAGACCACCTTATTGTGTCTAGTTTGTATAAATAATTACTGAAGAATAAATATGATGAAGTGATGCCTCCTACAATCATTCACACCTCAGGATTAAATTCAATATACCTTCAGAAGCTGCCTACATTTACTGATAAAGTACTGTGCATAACATCCATAAAATAATCAGCACTAAACAGATTTGAATTCCATTTCTAACAAATATTAAAAACAAAACTTATTATTCAAAAGAATTAAATAATGAATGTCCATTCCTTCCAATATTCCAAGAAACATATATAAATTAACAAAGCCATGTGAGAAATACAAGCATAATTACCTGGAACAGCTGGTCAATATCTGGAGGAACGGCCTTCTCTACCAACACAGCTAAAAACTGTTCCTTTTGGGGCGTTTCCCAGTTGCTGAACCAACTCAAAACGCAACGCAACTCCCGCTCCTCCTCATAAAAGGACATCTATACTACAGTCAGCTGAAACGAGCGAAATGAATGTTTACTATCATAAGGCTTATGTTAAAAGGGCAGTGTAAGTTAGCATACTGTCTGCTATATTATAGAGAAAATTATGAGAACATTTTCAAGATGCGGCAAACAATTTACGACGAGTGTCAGCAGCTTTTTTATGTCTGTTGCTGTTTGTTGTGATTGTTTTCTTTGCTTGCTCTTGGTGAAGTTTTATGTTATTATATTCAATTCAGGCAATCATTTTGAATGTCAGTATTTGAAGTTTAATGGTGTACAAAATGCACAAAATGTCAAAACAGCTAGTTAAAAATCAGCTGTGAAATAAAAAATTGATATGTATTTATAAATAAAAATTTATATAAATTTGACTACAGCAATAGAGGCATAGTAAATTTGTTTATGCCAAAAACACTATGATAAATTTCCTTAATGACATTAGTTTTATTAATATTTATTGCATTTTTAGTAATACTGTAAAATTATATGAAGTAAGTACCATTTTGTGGGGACTTGGAGGTATAAGTGATCAGCAATACTAAAACACTTCAAATACTGTCCACTGCTTCCTGAACAAAGATGGAAGATGGAAGATCTTTTGACTTATTTCAGAAGTTTCCACATTTTGATGTACTGCAATCTATAAAAAATTTTCTGCTAGCATCAGAGTAATGACCACAAAAGTCTCTGAACACAAACTTGCAGAGTATCATAAATGATAGAGAAAGGCTCACGATAAACAAAAAAGAAGTCTGTGACCATTTATCTAAACTGATAAGAGATCAAGTACAAAGCCTCCAAATCTTGGCTAAGTAGTCAAGTCAAAAGTAGCTCCTGTCAATTTCAATTAGTCACAGCTCATATCCATTGTCAAAGTCATGTTAGATACTGCTAGTTGTATTTAAAATGTCATCACAAGTAGACGGCTCATAGCTGCAAGCCTAAAGGCTGTCAAAGAAGGTAATGAAGTATTTACTTTCCAGCCATTTCAAGGTCAGGTTTGTGATGCTGCTTGCTAATGAACGTACGTCTGGCTTATGGGATCATTTTGAATGGTCTTGTGTGATGTCTTACGTTGTCCCTGACATTTAGAGGAAAAATCACAGCCAGTGTCCTATGACAGGGCAAGGGAGGGTTACTGCATGAGAAATTAATTTCTCATCAAGATTGCTTTTTTTCCTCAGGAAATACATATATGGAATATTATGAAGCTGTCATCTAGCAAAAATCCTGGACAAGCGCTTTTGAATTTCAGCATCTACGCTCACTCAGGTACTGATTTCAGGCAATTAGGAGATGATGAATAAGAATTCATGTCTTACTCTTGTTTTTTTGGAGTGGAATATAAAATATAGGTCAAAAGCCATGACCTAGGACCAGTGATGGTCTGCTGGTATTGTGGTTAGTGTCGTGGCATGCCACTCAGATGTCTCGGGTTCACATCTCCCCAGGGCAATGAAATATCACTGGCTCTGTACCATGATCAGTTACTGCTGCAGTGTGGGGTCTGTGGTGAGAGGCTGAAACCAACATTCTTTGGAAGCTTGAATTTCAAGTCAATGGCCCCTTTGGTGTGCTTGTTACATGTGAATAAGTTTCATCTACTGAAATAATAATAATAATAAATAATAATATGTGGTCATTCAGCTTTGAAGGGGAAATTGAGAGTAAAAGGCTTGAAAAGTGTAACGGGAGGAAAAACCTCACAGTTGCACTATGAAACAGTAGTTAGGAAAGGGTGGAAAGTACAAATAGAAAAAGAAAAATTGAACAGAAGCACAGTAAAAGGAATGAAAGGGGTTGCAGCCATGGCCCCAAAGGACGCTGAAAAGAACCTTAAGTAATGCCTGCAGTGCACCGCATGAGTTGCACTGATGGCATTACCATCCTAATGGGTCTTGTTTTCTCAAGACATGACCTTCAATCCTGTAGTTGCCACAGATAATGTTGTTACTCTTGTGAACTGTCAGAAACATCAACATATTCACACTAGTAATCAGGAAGAGTAAGCCTTCTGCGTAAAAGATCTGACTTCTATGCGAAAGATCTGACAATTTTAGGTCTTTTACAAATGAGAAATCATTTCCTGATTCTGTGTAACCAACACAAAATCCAAGGCAGGTTACGCAGCGGGAATATTATCCACCTCACATTTTTGGACGAGGAGTTAGTGTTAAAAACTAATCTCTTATAATAACCTGTAAATATCTCACTGCTATAAGCTCGTCCTAGGCTATATAAGAAAAATACACCGACGACAGATTCAGTTGTTATTCATGAACAGAAGCTATTTAACCTTGTCTTGCTGACAAAATAAAATTCATAGGCTACATCTACACCACCTTGCACAAGAACTAAAGCATACATAGCCTATGGTCAGTTTGTCTGCAAAATAAACAAATAAATAAGATGGTAAATAACATAACTTAACAAGAGGTTGTAAATATTGTGGTCGACAACCGGAAGAAATAAATCACTTTAAATGCTGAGGTAATATTCAGTTTTACCAAAACCTACATCCTAACCTACCCTAAGCTACCCTTTGACCTAACCTAACCTAGGGAATGGGGCCTGGCTTGGCCAGGGAGGAGGGGCAGGCCCCTCCCCTCCCCCCCCCCAATATTCTAGGTGTATATTTTCCATATTTCCAGCCATTTCCGAGACGATTCTTAAACGCCAGACAAATGTACCGCAAATTTTAATGGCCCACCCCCAAAAAAACTATGATAATCCGTAAAGGTATATTAACCTACCCTACATGAATGGGGCCTACTGTAGATGCAGCCTTAACCTACTCCTATCACCTACTGCTTATGGAGGGTCAAAATCAATGACTCTTCGAAGATTTAGACCCCATTTCTTAAAGTCTCCCTCCATTAAAACCATCTACCATTAAACCAGGCCCTAGCTACGTGCCCTACGGCATGCCAGCTCGGCTATGCAGGCCTGAGCCCAGCCTAAGCCTCCTTGACAATCCCCGCCCACAGAGACCTTCCCCAACGCGACATCTTTGTCATATTAAGAGTTTTAAGTCATTTAATGTTTATTCTAGCGACTGGGATCGATTGCAGAGGGAAACAACGGCCATAATTACCTTACTATTGGAAAGAAAAGGGCGCCTCGGTGCAACGAGACAAAGTCGACGAATACGTCAACAATAACAACAACAGCGGTGCCGTTTCGTTCGTTTGTTTCCTCGTCGGGACTGGATATTTTACGATTATTTTGATTTATAGCGGGATATTTTAATTAATTTAAATAATAAAATACTATTAGTTAAATTTAGATACAAAATAATGTAATATAAACTCAAAAAGACTCACAAAATATTATATTTTAAGCTCTGTCGACTGAATGAACGCCACTTAATTAACACTGTCTTTTGGACGACTGTCTTTAACCGAACGCTCCCTAGAGGCGACGGTTGTAAACAATGTCATTTTAATTGCAAATACAAAAGTATTTCGTGTGAATTTCTCCGCCATGCTTCAGTATTTCATGAATAAATTTTATTTATTGCGTAGTATTGTAATATTACATTAAACATGTTCCACATTTAATGTCTGAAATCGTAATGTTTTGAAACGCTTTGACCTTGGATGAGATCATAGGTAAGTTGAGCTGATTACAAAGGACTCGTACCGGATTAGAAATGTCCTAACATGTTGTCATACGTATACATTTATATGTAATAGACAGCAATTTTCTGCATGAAGATATAATCAAAATGTAATTAATTTTATATGCATTAAAATGGTTGTATGTATGCATTCTTAACCTCTTGTTTGTAAAATTATCAACTTTGTAATGTTTTGTTTCCATTGTATGCAGTTTGCTTGAAAATGTCTTAGAATAACGGCTGAAGATTATTTATATATATATATATATATATATATATATATATATATATATATATATATATATATATATATATATGTGTGTATGTGTGTGTGTAAAGTGTATATATTATATATATACGTATATATATATGTGTGTATATTCTCATAAATATAATTATATATATATATATATATATATATATATATATATATATATATATATATATATATATATATATATAATCATCTGAAGCCACAGGATATGTCCTAAGGAAATGACAAGGTGCTTTTAGTACTTGGCATTCTGCTGTTTCCTGTTAAACATTTCCTTTAGCATCAGCCAGCTGAGAGAGAGAGGGAGGAATAGTTGTCCCTTTATATATGTCATTAAGGTCAGAGGGATAACAGGAGTTTTGATAGGGGAAGAACAGTGTGGCCAAGATAAGGAAGAGTTTGTGTTTGTGTGGAGCATACGTTTGTTATGAAGCAGTTGTATGATAAGTTTGTAACTATGAGGAAAAGTGAAGGTGTGTATTGAGGATTTGTGGTACTGATAGTAAGTTGGTAAGGGCAATGAATAGCTTTGATGATGGGAGTGAAGCATGTGTTAGTTTGTAGGTGAGAGAGTGGCTGGTTTGGTGTAAAAGTGCGATGAGACAAGGGTGTCTTATGTCTCTCTCTCTCTCTCTCTCTCTCTCTCTCTCTCTCTCTCTCTCTCTCTCTCTCTCTCTCTCTCCCTGTCCTTATTGTGTTTTTTTGTTGTCTCCTCTGCATTAAATATGATCTTAAAACTCTTAAAACAACCTTCATTTAAATTGTTATTGATGTAACTAACTGTAAGATTCAGTTGCAACTCAAAGGACAATTATATTTTATAAATTAAACCTCAGTAACACAACTTCACGAATACAAAGAAGAAGAAGAAGAAGAAGAAGAAGAAGAAAGAGAGAGAGAGAGAGAGAGAGAGAGAGAGAGAGAGAGAGAGAGAGAGAGAGAGAGACCTTCAAACTCTGTTCGTGCGAGAAAATGACTTCCATCCGGCACTAGATGTGTTTATGTGTGTGGTTAGGAAAAGGGGGCCGCTACAAAGATTGTGATTCTCCCTCCCACCCAAAGCTGCCAATCACCTCGTCTCTATGTGCCGTCGGTTCCTCTGATGTCTCTTATAATTAAGTCGTTAGGAGAATGTTTGCATTGTCTTTTTGATTAGCTAAGATTTATAGATCGAGGACGGTTGTTATACATTCCAGGGCATGTTGGCTTTTTCTTTTGATTCGTGTCGCAAAGGCTAGTGTAATTATAGTCTGTCGTTATTGCTATTATTATTCAGAAGATGAAACCTATTGATATGGAACAAGCCCACCAAAGGGGCCATTGACTTGAAATTGAAGCTTCAAAGAAATATGGTGTTTATTAGGGAGAAGTAAGACTTAAAGAGAAATACAGAAAGAAAAATCCAAATTAAAAAAAAATTAATAAAATAAAAATAGATAAAAATGTATTAAAATGCAAGGGGAATAGTATTGGGGTAGTAATGCATTGCATCTTCGCTTAAACTTCTGAAATTCTAACTTCACTACATCCTCTGGGAGGTTATTCCACAGTCCAGTGGTCTGTGAAAAATTCTGCTAATCTTGATCTTGTTTTGTTTTGAGAAAAATTTTATTATACATACATATACATATTCATTCATTCATTCATTCACCCAACAACTGTTCTGAATTATACACGCGTTTCACCAACCTGTCATCTTCCATTCTTTCAACATGACCAGACCACCTCAAAGTCTCTGGTTCACCTTTTTACTTCTATGTTTCATTTTCATACACATTTATATTTTCAGTCTGCATTCCTCAATACTCCAGCCCGTTTTTTTTTTTTATCTCAATAGCATCTCTACCTTTTTTTATTTTTACATTGTTAGCATTCATGCTTCACTTCCATAGAGGAGAGTTGGCTCAACAATCATCCCATACATCCCAGCTTTTGCTTCCAAAGACACTTCCTTCCAAAGACACTTCCTTTCTTCCAAAACCTTTTGCACAAATCAGGCTTCCTTTTTTTTTTTTTTTTTTTTTTTTTTTTTTTTTTTTTTTTTTTTGCCTGGCCTATTTTGTGATCTCTCATGTAACCATCATTTGGTACATTTTTTCCCCTAATTTTTGGGGGAATTAACTGTCTGTACCTAGAAGGAACAATGACTGTAAACACGAAACATACAAGAATGGAAGCAATTGATTTGTTCAAGGATCTGGGAGTAATATCATGAATAAGTTATGGTGCAATAGGAGGTCAATTCTTGATTAAACAAAGTAAGAAAGAGAGTAGGATGTTTACAAAAGATTAGTAAGAGACTTGGAGTGTCTATGGAAGTTAAAGCTAGCATGTATGCAGAGATTGTTGAGCCAACTCTTCTTTATAGAATTGAAGCATGGATTCTGAAAGTGAATAAGATAGAAAAAATTGAAGTTATTGAGATAAATTGCTTGCATAGTATCGGTTGAAAGGACAATCAGTGTGTAGTTAAGGAAATCAAGAGAGTGTGTGTGTGTGTGTGTGTGTGTAAAATGTGTGTAACCACAACAATCACCCTGGAACCATTCAAGAGGAACGCCAATTGTACACGTCCTTCAAAGGATTGTAAGGAGACGAAGCGGATTAACTGACGTATCCTCAGTATTGTCCAAACAAAACTAACTCCACCAAAACACTCATAGGAGGAAACCTCCCCTGAAGCACTCGGACACCAAGCCACTGTCACCCCAGGACCCCTGGTGGGGGGGGGGGCGGCGGCTAAGGTAGTCACATCACCCACGAGGTTTAAAAATTGTATTTAGTCATTTTCCCAGCGATGGATAAAAAATCGACACCTTTCGGCGCATGAGATCTCTCAGCATTTGAGAACATAATGACGTCCGATCACTGTCACGCAGTTCTCTCTCTCTCTCTCTCTCTCTCTCTCTCTCTCTCTCTCTCTCTCTCTCCAGAGAATGCACGTGAACTTCAGGAACAGCCGTTAAGCACCCCAACCATCTGTCAGCCCGCAGTCTCGTAATGATTCTGAAAACTGTTCTCCCGTCATCTTTGGCTGACAGAATGTTGGAACGATTCGCTCATCACGCGACTGCTCTTAAAGTCTTGTAAAAAATACAGAAGTTGATTGATTGGTTTGTCTGTTGGTTGAAGAATGGCATTGCAGAAGCTGAAGGGTCGAAGGTTACATTTGTATTAATACGGACGTACAAATAATTGTTTTGGGCAGATTGATATATTTGTTTATTTTCACGATTACTTTGATAATTATATAGATTATACTTAAATCATATATATATATATATATATATATATATATATATATATATATATATATATATGTGTGTGTGTGTGTGTTAACCCATACCCTTTTAACTCCAGTTTTGAAATACTACAGTCAACTAACTACCACGTACCTAAAGTACTCACTTTCTCCAGGAAGTCGAATCTTGGTTCACTAGCTAACGATACAAGTGTCATGACCACTAAATCACATGGTCCCTCTCAGTTGATTTTAAAGTGAATCAGAGGCCTGCTGTGGGCCTCTGGACTCGACCACCAACCAGGACCAAAAGTTAACAAGTGAAAAAAATGCGCCAAAGTGTCTTTGGCGCAATCGAGTTTTCTGTACAGCTTATAATGCTGCATGAAACTTTCAGCCACTGCCCAGGAAACTTTCAGCCAAGGCCCAGTGGTGGCCTGTGTTGTTGGCACTTATAACGGTGCCTGACGCACGATCATGGCTAACTTTAACCTTGAATAAAATAAAAACCGCTGAGGCTAGAGGGTTGCAACTTGGTATGTTTTGATGATTGGAGGGTGGATGATCAACATACCAATTTGCAGCCCTCTAGCCTCAGTGGTTTTGAAGATCTGAGGGCGGACAAAATAAGTGCGTACGAGACAAATAGTCATCTCTAAAATAGTTTTCTTTTACAGAAAACTAAAAATGGGATGAAATTTTGTTTAATTTGACATATAAAATGAATATAAAAATTCGTTGTCGTATTGATTAGTAAGTCATTTTTTAAAATACGTCGCGCTAAAAATATATGAAATACATGACGTCGTTCGATGCTTTCTCATATTCGAAACTTTCTGGTAGAAAATCTTGTGAAAAAATCACTAATTGCCAATTACCAACTCTCTTGAAATCCCCCGCAAACATAAAATATTTTCAATTCACAATAATTAAGAAACATTTTTTTATTTGTGTTTCGTAATTCCTTTATTTTTTCGTTGCCAAAAAGATTTATTGGTTGGGGGAGGAGAAATTAGCACAAGGTCCCCCCACCCGCCCCCTTCAACAAGCATTCAATGTGAGTTGTCACGCATGAACGAAATTTTCATCTAAAATCTCTCAGTTTCAATATCTTTGGTTTTCAGCTAAACTGAACGAAGACTAAAGAGAAATCTTATATCACTGTACTTCGCCTCTGTAACCAGCGGGGTGAGATTCTTATTTATTTATTTATTTATTTATTTATTTGTAAATCACAGCACGCCCCGCTGACTCAGTGACCTCATCCTGAAATTCAATTGAATTCTTATATGCTTCAGTCAGCTAGGTGGTCTGCCCCACTCATTTTAGTTCCAGTCTTCTTTTCACTGGCCTATGAATCTGTAATCTTTAAAAATGTGTCTTGGACTAGTAAGAAAATAAAGTATTTGGTAGTTGATCAACTGTGGTGTGTTGCTGGAAAGAAGGAGGTTGGACCTTGGGCTACAACCTACTTATATATATATTATATATATATATATATATATATATATATATATATATATATATATATATATATATATATATATATATATATATATATATATATATATATTCTTATTACTCGAATTAGGTCAGTGCATCAGTACCTGAGGAAGAAGACTGTGTGTCTTCGAAAGCTCGTACTTTGTAAATTAAAGAATCTGGAATCTAAACCACACCGTCTTATTGTAGCCTAATATTTATATATATATTTCTGAAATACAATCTTCCACTATGAAAGTCACAAGCTCTACGGAACTCACTATAATCTTCTTTGTCTCCATTTTCACTCTAATCGGCCTAACACGCATCACATTGTCCTTGGCTGTTCAAATGACGCCAGCCCTAATTTCACAGACATCAGATGAAAGCGCTGGGACGTCTGAGGTCATTCAGCGCTGAAACGGAAATTGAGAGTAAAAGGCTTGAAAGGTGTAACAGGAGGAAAACCTCAAAGCAATTGCACTGTGAAACAATCGTTAGAGAGGATGGAAAGTCAGGTGATATGAACGGAGGTACAGTAAAAGGAACGAAAGAGGCTGCAGCTAGGGGTCCTGCGGAAGGCGCGCTACAAAGACCTTTAGGTAACGCCTACAAGTGCACCACGTGAGGTGCACTGAAGACACTATCATTCGAAAGAAAAATTAAAGCGTTTCAACTTCTGAAGCTGCAAAGTAATTACAGACACTCTCGGTAATTTCCCCCGCGACAATTTTGACAATTCCTTGGAAATTACCGTGAGAGAAATTGCCAATTTGTCGTGTCTTCGCGTCCAAAATGATTTTAGAAAGTAAGATTTTATGTGTCATTTTCTTCTACTTTTCCATCTTTCCAATTTCAGGTTTCCATTGGTGATATAAATCATAGGAACTAATATTTTTTTAAAGATTTTTATCCCTACAGGGGATGTCGTGCGATTTGAACTTCTTCAGAAGTTCAAGCGAAGGTACAATGGATTACTATCCTAATACTATTCTTCTTGCGTTTTAATACTTTTTTATCTATTTATCTATTTATTAATTTATTTTTATTTCTTTTTTAATATGTGTTATCTCTTTTTTCTGTATTTCCCTTTACTTCCTCTTACTTCTTCCTAATGAACACCTTAATATTCTTTGGAAGCTTCAGTTTCACGTCAGTGGCCCCTTTGGTGGGATTGTTCCAGATGAATAGGTTTCATCTACTGAATAATAATAATAATAATACAATTTTCTGTATACCGTACTAAGACATAGCGAGGATTATTTAGAAGATTGTTCATTTTATTTGTAATCATCAGACGGGCGACGCAAAATACATAAATAAAACGAAACATATAATTGGGACCACCAGTTCAATTTCTTACAAGAAAAAATAAAGACAATTATTATCGTGGAAGATATTGGTGGGAGAATTGGCGACGAGATTCTAGCGACGGAGAAAATTACTACGTTTTAATTCGACATAACTGCGCACCTTTGATTGCTTTAGAGAGAGAGAGAGAGAGAAGATAAGATATCTGATATTTTTCTGTGATGGTTTCAATCATTTGTGAAGAATGACCTCGTAGCGGACATGATATTATACTTTTTGATGGAGCACTGATCACTCTCTCTCTCTCTCTCTCTCTCTCTCTTTGAAGATAACATTTTGTGTCATGTTGAATTCTTAATCATGTGTTTCTTTCTATTGCGAAATAGTCTCTCTCTCTCTCTCTCTCTCTCTCTCTCAGATAGCATTTTGTGTCATATTGAAGTCATAATGTATTTCTCTCTATTACAAAATAGTCTCTCTGTGTCTCTCTCTTTAAAGGTAACATTTTGTGTTGTTTTGAATTCATAATTATGTGATTCTATTGCAAAATATTCTCTCTCTCTCTCTCTCTCTCTCTCTCTCTCTCTCTCTCTCTCTCTCTCTTAAGACAACATTTTGGGTCACGTTGAATGCATAATCATGTATTTCTCTCTATTACAAAATAGTCTCTCTCTCTCTCTCTCTCTCTCTATAACACATGGAATCGAACTCTGGTTTATCAGTTATGAGCAGAGAGAGAGAGAGAGAGAGAGAGAGAGAGAGAGAGAGAGAGAGAGAGGAAAAACAACAACACGAGATGAAACAACAAAATTCGAATAATCCAGTTTCGAAACAACTGCCAACAAACCAGTACCAGACACCCCCACACCCGCGCCTCATGGCGAGCATGCGGGCTCGCAAAGAGCTGCTAAGTAGACTTCACGTAGGGATCCCGCCGGCGGTCGCATTACAGTATCGCATAACAGCGTAATGCGGATAAAGTACATTACATGACACCCTATCATATAAATGCGCGTTATTTTAATTCCACGAATTACGGTCCAAGTTCCTCCTTCAGTTATGAGAAGAATTTTTGTATATTAAAATTCTCGTCACTCAAAAAGCAATAGAAGATATGTTCGATGGTTTAGAATTTGTTGTAGTGGCATTTGGTATACGCCCTTGTGACGGGTCAAGTCGTATAAGGGTGGGGAGGGGCTGGGGTGGGGAGAATTGGAGGGTGGGCGGGTCCCCGCATAGCCAAAAATGTTATATTCACCTCCCTGACCCATATATATAAGATTTTGGTAACTGTGCTTCAATATTTGTTTATTTATTGATTAATCTATCTATCTATATATCTATATAATATATATATATAAAATATATAGATAGATTTTTACTTATTTATTTATATCAATGGTTGCCAAACCTTCGAAAAATCCTTGATTGCTGAGAGTACAGAAGTAGAAACCGAATTCCAAAGCTTAATAGTAAAGGGGAAAAAACAAAAGACCTAATTGCACCTTGGGAGACTTATTAAACTATCCAAGATTCACTGTGGGAAAAGGCGGCCTAGCAGGTGTAACGACTCTACTAACTGGTGGTTCAAACATAACGGTTTCAAATGGGGAAGGCTCATAAAAAACGCGGCAACCCCGACTAGGGATTAAACTAAGAACAAGCCAGTGGGTCTGCCCACTTTATTTGTGTCTTCTACTTGATTTATCTTGGGTTTTGTATCGCTCTGTTACTCAGCAAGGAAACTGGTTTTGTTCTGCAGATCCCATAGCAACAGTAAGGGCAGGTCTTCTTCAATGGAGTTTTGACACTGTGTGTGTGTGTGAGAGAGAGAGAGAGAAAGAGAGAGAGAGAGAGAGATTATAAAACCACCACAGTCATCTAAATGCCAGATACATAACCACTGTTTGCCTAAAGAAAGGGATTCGAACGTGGGACCTCTCAGTTCTAGGTGATGATGGTTACTTGAAGATGGAGGCAGACTAGCCTTTGAAAGCTTGGAAACAATGACTCTCATTTTTCTGAGCCTTCTGTATTATTGAGGTCATCTCTCTCTCTCTCTCTCTTTCTCTTCTCTCTCTCTCTCTCTATATATATATATATATATATATATATATATATATATATATATATATATATGTATATATACATATATAAAAATATATATATATATATATATATATATATATATATATATATATATATATATATATAGAGAGAGAGAGAGAGAGAGAGAGAGAGAGAGAGAGAGAGAGAGAGAGAGAGAGATGACCTCAATAACACGGAAGGTTCAGAAAACGAGATTCTTTGTTTCCAAACTTTCAAGGGCTAGTCTTTCTCCATCTTCAAGTAACCAAATAATATATATATATATATATATATATATATATACATATAAACAACAAAGCAACATAAAGAATAAACCACAAAGCCAGAGTACCAACAACACCGAGTGCCAAAAGCAAGGGCACCGGGTATCATCTGGGTATCATCTGATAAGGGCAGTGCAGCCGAACCGCCTTATTCATGAACTGGGCGGGTCAACTCTGGGAATATAATATGTATGTCACATGTCCTCGTGAGGACTTTGCACGTTCCTGCATCCAAGATCCTGTGCAGTTTTGCTTGCGTGCTTTCATTCGTCTCTGGGAGGCACTGTCACGTGACTGGTTAATTGTAAGTCGGTTGGATGAATCGACGGAATGATTAAGATCTGAGACGTGTCAGAAAATGATTAATTATTGGCTTTTTCTTATTCGGTCGTGTGGCTACTTGTGTCGCAACAATGGTTCGTTGCATAAGCCTGTGGAATGTTTGTGAGACTTTCTAACAGCTTTTAGTTATTGCCTAATATATATATATATGTATATATATGTATATGTATGTATAATCAACACACAATCTCGTGTGGAACAGAAATAAATTTCTGACTCACATCAGGTCGAACCAAGGTTTTTCAGTTGAAAGACCTGGGTTCGATCCTGATGTGAGTCAGAAATTTATTTATATACATATATAATTATATATGTGTGTGTGTTTGTGTGTGTATGTGAGAGAGAGAGAGAGAGAGAGAGAGAGAGAGAGAGAGAGAGAGAGAGAGAGTTTGTGTGTGTGTGTAAGCATGCATTCACTGCCAATTTCTCAATAAAAATCTGAAATAACTATGAAACCGGATGATCTAGGAATGTGAAATTTCATATTGGAATACTCTGGGATGGGGTTGCTAGCCCCATGCCTTACAAGCCGTGGCCGCAACCCACTACAGTTCAGTGACTACCAGGCACCTACTTCACTGTCTCTGTCATTCGCCATTTGAAGGCACTCTGAATTTCCTGATAAGGGTCTTCCTTTCAAAACTGAGAGAGAGAGAGAGAGAGAGAGAGAGAGAGAGAGAGAGAGAGGAAGAGGCCCATTACCCGGGCGCGTTCAATTGTTCTCTCGGCGTTTTCTCTTCGTTCGCTGGAATGCAGACGATGCTAATAAGGTGATTATTTTCCAGGTGCTTAGTGCACCTCTCTTTCCAAGAGGCCGGAAGCTTTTTTTGTAGGCTTCTGTAGACCTTTGTAGACCTCTGAAGGCATCTGCCGTAGACCTTTGTAGGCCTCTGTAGACCTTTTAGACCTCTGTAGGCCTCTATAGATCTCTGTAGTCCACTGTAGATCTGTATAGATCTCTGTAGTCCTCTGTAGACCTCTGTACGCATCTGTAGACCTCTGTAGTCGTCTGTAGACCTCTATAATAAACCTTTGTAGACCTCTGAAGGCATCTGCAGACCTTTGTAGACCCCTGTAGGAGTCTGTAGCCCTTTGTAGTTCTCTGTAGACCTTTGTATACCTCTGAAGGCACATGTAGACCTTTGTAGACCCCTGCAGACCTTTGTATCTGTAGCCTTTTCTAGACCTCTGTAAACCTCTGTAGACCTCACTAGACCTTTGTAGACCTCTGTAAACCTCTGTAGACCTTTCTAGACCTTTGTAGACCTCTGTAAACTTTTGTAGACCACTGTAGGCCTTTGTAGACCTCTGTAGGCCTCCCAATATGTGTAGTGATTCTTCTAAATGATTCTAAAGAGAGTTGACAGTATGCAATTTATAATTATTCCCGAATCTTGGTCGAAAACTCTACAAAATCTAGCCAGAATTTTCTTGCCCGTTTTACACTGTACAATTTTTCATCACCAGATGAATAGAGGATGACGTTATTCATCGTATCTGATGAATAAATGAATGGTCACTATTCCTTAGCATGAGGAACAGTGAATGGCTAACCAAAATAATGAATGATGAATAATAATGAGAGGAAGTTATGAATGAATCAGTGGACAATATTCATTCAATGAGTAGAAGGAATGGTGAATGTGTATGATATTTCTTTGATGAATAATGAATAAATGAAGGGGTTTGTGAATGTCTGGTCAGTCGAACGTAGAAATGAATTGATATTCTGGTTTTGAATGAATGGCCACGCGAGTGGCATTCATAAAGGTTGATGAATGATAATGAATTTACAAAGGAGCTGGCATATCAAAATGTCCCCCCAAAAATTACTTGCTGATAACCAAAAAGCTAAATCTTTCTAGAACCACCTTTGGGATGTAGTTAGCAGCCACTCGACTGTCGTTGGTCACAATCAAGGTTAAGGGGAAGGGTATAGGGGGTAGCAACCCCACCCCTAAATAAGTAAAACTGTACGTTTACTTAGGAATTCAAAGCGGGGCATCCCACCGCATAACTGTTTGACCTCTCGACTGAATTCATGGCTAAGGAGAGACTGCAGTGATGCTTCTCTCTCTCTCTCTCTCTCTCTCTCTCTCTCTCTCTCTCTCTCTCTGTACATGAGTGTACCAATATTCAGACTGAAACGTATTTGCGAGAGACAGATGTCAAATTCTCTTCTCTCTCTCTCTCTCTGTTTATAGAGGTATAACATTATTCAGGTTGAAAAGTATTTACAAGAATCATATGTCAAAGTCTCTCTCTCTCTCTCTCTCTCTCTCTCTCTCTCTCTCTCTCTCTCTCTCTCTCTCTCTCTCTCTCTCTCTCTCTCTGTTGATCCATATTTGGTTTTTATTTCCCTCTATTTGTGTAGATTTTTCTTTCTGCAATTTTTTATCGTTTCTCTTTTTTATCATGAGAGAGAGAGAGAGAGAGAGAGAGAGAGAGAGAGAGAGAGAGAGAGAGAGAGAGAGAGAGAGTAACATACTGTAGCAATTATTCCTTTATGTATACATTTCAATAACATTCATAGCTTTCAAATAAATAAAGGTAACAGTAAATGAATCGTATACGGAAATGCACGAATCTCCCGATCGACGAATAAGGAATAATAGAAAAAATGCAAATAAACAAATAAACAAAAAAAAAAAGAAGCAGAGTTCATAACGGGACAGGGTATTCAGATAGCCCCACAGGGCCATTTAGCCGAGGCTCGCAAACCTGCTCTCTGAACCGGCGCCCCTTGGGAGAGAACGCCCTCTCTCTCTCTCTCTCTCTCTCTCTCTCTCTCTCTCTCTCTCTCTCTCTCTCTCTCTCTCTCTCTGTGTGTGTGTGTTTATGGGATATAACATTATTCAGATTGAAAAGTATTTACAAGGTCATATGTCAAACTCTCTCTCTCTCTCTCTCTCTCTCTCTCTCTCAAGGTTCTCTCTCTCTCTCTCTCTCTCTCTCTCTCTCTCTCTGCCCCCGTAAAGACACCAGTAACTAGTACACACTAGTGGTGGTTCTCATTTTAAACTCATAAATGCAAAGTAATGTTTCTCAGCAGACCGAATTTACGAAGAATATATGTTTTGTAAGAATTATACATTTCACGTTTTTAAGAATTATATTTTTATATATATTTTTAATAACTATTAATTTTATTTTACATATCTGTAAAACTCTCCAAGACGAACCGAGAGAGAGATTAAGAGATAAGAGACAAAGATAAGAGATAAGTACATCTCACTATCTGCTCTCATTGAAGATGGTACATCTCTCTTACCGAAAATGAATCATTCGGATATTTTAAATAAGCTTATGATATTATGCTATAGCCGTGGCTAGCAAGTTTGAGGACGTCATTATCGTGGCCTGACAACCTACTGGTCGACAGTGCGTCTGCAATCAAGTTTTTTGTACAGCATACAATCAAGGCCACCGAAAATAGATCTTTCGGTGGTCTCGGTATAATTCTGTACGAGCCGCGGCCCATGAAACTCTCAGCTGGCTGTGGTGGCCTGTGTTGTTGCGTTGCCAGAGGTACGATCATGGCTAACTTTAACCTTAAGTAATATTAAAACTACTGAGGCTAGAGGACTGCAATGTGGTATGTTTGATGCTTGGAGGGTGGATGATCAACATACCAATTTGCAGCCCTCTAGCCTCAGTAGTTTTTAAGATCTGAGGGCGGACAGAAAAGTGCTGATGGACAGACAAAGCCGGTACAATAATTTAAAAAAGATACCTGTAATTCTCAAAAAATTCCCAGAAAAAAAGTCTAGTAAGATCTTAAAATTTCTCTTATAAATTCTGGAAATTCTCGCAAATGCCAAAACTCCCAGTCTGTCAAATGTTGACATGTTTGTAATACTATGAAACTTTCCTAAAAATTCCGGCAAATTCTGAAAAATTCTGAAAAAAAAAATCTTACAAACGCCAGTATTTATGTTATTCTAATTTACTCTAGAAGTTGCTTCATTAAGTCATAAGTCAGTAATTGCTTTTAATTGCTACAGGCATATTGGGATTCCTTCTCAAAATTTTGACTAATCAAGGGATTTTGATTTTTCAGTTATTAGTGCAGTTTTGATACAATATTATTATTATGAGTTTGATGTCGCGCTACGCTGTGCTGGAACCTGGCGCTGTCGAGTTATTTCTCCCCTACCATCCCAATCCTCTACCTACCCCGCCCCCACCTGGGGTGGACACACAGGTTTGCAGGAAGAGGGTGGATGTCCCCATACCCTCCCTTTCCCCTACCTACCCATCCCTCACCCGGGGCGAACAAACAGGTTTGCAGGGGGTGGGTGGCTGTGTTATGTGTCATGTCTCCCCTTCTGTCACCCAGGGGAGGACAAACAATAAAGATCCACTAGTATTATTATTATTATTATTATTATTATTATTATTATTATTATTATTATTATTATTATTATTATTATAAGACCAGCTTCTCATTAACCTAACACTAATTCATCCTGGTTTTATTATTAACTGATTTATGGATTTATGAAATATATATAGGCTGTGAAGCCAAGCACTAGGCCACTTTCGGCCATTCAGCTCTAGAGACAGTGAAGAGAGGGAGTTAGAGCGGTTGAACAGCAAAATAAAAGATCCAGCAAAATAAAGGAGTTGAAGTGCAATGGTCTAAAGGTGTGAGAAAATTTCACATTTGCGCTAAGAGATAATAGTTAGAGAGGCTGGACAGCAAAATAGAAAAATGGAAGTGGGAATGAAGGTTATGTAAAATGCTAAAAAGTGGGTGCAGCTATGGACCCTAGGGGACGCCTCAGACACCCTGTAGTAATGCCTTATAATATATATATATATATATATATATATATATATATATATATATATATATATATATATATATATATATATATATTATGAGGTTGCTAGCTCGATGCCCTTCCCAAGGGTATTAATGAGGCTTAGGCACCCAGAGCATCTAGCTTCCTTGGTGGCCACCCACACAAGTACTGACCAGACTCATCATTGTTCAATCACACTGACCCTGTATGCATTGTCTTATTATTCTTTGGAAGCTTGAATTCCAAGTCAGTGGCCCATTTAGTGGGCTTGTTCTGCATGAATAGGTTTCATCTTCTGAATAATAATATAATAATAATAATATTCACCCCAGGAGCGACCATTCACAGCTGACTGATTATCAAGTACGTAACTGTGTGCCTCTGTTCACACAGACACACATTCTTCTCCATCACAATTAATCTGCGAAAGTTTCAGGAGACTTGTGACCCACATCTCATGAATTCTCACTCCCGTGAGATGGGAATGAGATGAGCAGTACAGAGTTTCTCACTGGAGAGATCCACAATTTATTAATTATGTTCCACTCACTTGACCGACATGAGAGAGTTCTGTTAGTTAGCAGCGACCTAGACAGGGGGCTCTGGCGAGGAATGAGTGTGCTAGGTGACCTGAATGCGGAAACTGCCCGACTGGGATGTTATACACAAATTTTTTATTTTTAAAAGTTTTCATAAACTTGTCATTTTTATTGGTAGAAAAGTCAATCTCACATCCTTCTATACTTTCTGTGTCTGAATCCTATTATAGAGTGATAAAAGTGGCAGAATTAATAATTTTCATTCTAATGATTCTTACAAATATATTTCTGATTACCCTTCAACTATCCAAGTCCAATAGAAAAAAATGATTAATAAATGGTCCCATACGCGCTGCCTAAATTTAAAGAATATTACTAATTATATCTCAAACTTCCACGGATAAGATTCACAAATCTATAATCTGCTTTTATTTCTGTTTGTCTGTTAATGATCTTGACCTAGTGTTTGGCAACAGCAGCTGGGAATTTGAGTAAGAAAATCCCTTGGAAAGGAAACGGGTAACAAGGAACAAGCAAGCACAATGAAGTTGAACTTTCTCTGAGGAACAAGCAAAAGATCTTAGGCTGGGATAAATAGAGAGTAATGGATAGTGACCTATCTTAGATCAGAAGACCTGCCTTACTTGAGGGCAGAAATTGTATCCTAAAAATCTTGGATTTTTAACCTCGACGAAAATACAACTTGTCTCTTCAGAAGGGAATCAGTTTGGTTTAGAATCAAAGATGTTCCTCTGAGGTTTTAATTAAAACTGATTGACTGATTTCTTTTTTTTACCATGTACTCAAATACCAGCTATAAAGGTTGTCAACTCATAATTAAGAATATATAGATATATATATATATATATATATATATATATATATATATATATATATATATATATATATATATAGAGAGAGAGAGAGAGAGAGAGAGAGAGAGAGAGAGAGAGAGAGAGAGAGAGAGATTTATCATCATGACATTATCTGTCGTGATAGCATAGGTTATAATTATGATCACCGTCATTATATTGTCAGTCATCATACACATACTATTGGAAGTATATTAAGATAATGATGATTACTGTCATTATCAGCCCCGCTATCAAAGCTGTTTGTCCGCCCTTCAGTCTGTCTGTATGTATTTGCCCATCCTTAAAGGCTTAAATATTTGCAATGGCCTCAGTCATGGATTTTAAGTGACTGATGTTTCAATGAAATTTATGCATTCACTTACTTCTGTCATATTTATCATTGTCTACTACCACAAAAGGAAACAAGAAATCTATTATTATTATTATTATTATTATTATTATTATTATTATTATTATTATTATTATTATTGGGTCATGAACTACAACTGAATCAGTATAGGGCACAAATATTCCCAATTACAAAGAGGTTTTTCAAGACACACTATTCTCAATTAGCTGTTAAAATCTTATGCACACACACGCCATTACCATACACCAGTTCCCTCTTAACAGGATCACAGAATTCAGGCCAGACACCAAGCGTTGGGACCTATGAGGTCATTCAGCGCTGAAAAGGAAATTGACAGTAAAAGGTCTGAAAGGTGTAACGGGAGGAAAACCTCTCAGTTAAAGCACTATGAAACATTTGTTAGGAGAATGTGGAAAGTACTATGGAAGAAAGAGAATATGAACGGAGGTACAGTAAAAGAAGTGAGAGAGGTTGCAGCTAGGGGCCTAAGGAAGGGATGCTGTAATCTACAGATAGGTACTACGACCTACAGCCACTGTAGATTTTGAACGTAGAGCTAAATTACGGACTCGCTTTTGTAGAAGTTTTTTCCTGTGCGTATATTTGTTTAGCATTGAGATGAACTGACGAGTTCATAGCTACAAAGGTTCTGATTTTTCCGTCATTTTAATATCGTTGTGGGTGGTGTAATACAAGGTGAATATATATATATATAAATATATATATATATATATATATATATATATATATATATATATATATATATATATATATATATATATATATATATATATATATATATATATATATACATACATACATACAATCACCAATTACTTTCACAAGGAAGATAAACAATATAACGCAAATCCCACAAACAGTTTTCTGCCTACCAATGTAATTGTTGTTCCCTAACGTATTTGTTTGTTATTTAATTGTATGTTTCAACCTCCCCTCTACCACCCTCCTCCTACCTCCTCCTCCTCCTCCTCCTCCTCCTCGGTGGTCAAACGCACCCCCAGACCTCAACACCGAAAGGGAAAGACAAATGGGTTCTGCGATCTTGTTTACTGTTTGTTGTCGATGCGTAAACAGCGGTTGCCATGCACCCAAATTTCCAGCCGAATTTGCGTCAGTACGCCCAATGGCGAGATATCATCTAAAAGTTCATTGAACACTTTCATCAATGACGGCAGACATGTCTCCCAGCCGCCCACCGGAAACGGACAGCTTAAATTTTGACAGGTTTTCCACGGGCGTCACAAAGAACGCGCCCACGTTTAGATCCCGAGAACTCTCCTTTCTACGTACACGCCTGCGTTCAAAGGCACTATAATCATCTTCTTCCGACCGTTAGTGACCGTGTTGTGCGGCCGTCACGTGCACACACACGCACGCACATACACAAACACACACATACACGTTTGTGTACCTATACGACCTTGGTGGCGGTTAATACAAGAGATAGGGCACGGGGCTAGCAACTGCATCCCAAAACTTTGCCCAAAAAAGCCTTACTATGACTGAAGGAATTATTTGAGAGGTCTCCATCATGAATAACTAAGAAGGGTGAATTTACCGAGAGAAATTGATGAATTATGCACAGACGCAAAAACTATCTGCCAGGTACTAAATTCTAAGTTATAGTCAACAATGGTTGAATGAGCTTCCCCAGTTGTATTTCGCCTCGCTCGGGAATCGAACCCAGGCGCTCTTGACGGGGAAGAATGTTTTTTAAAGCCAAGCGAGCATAGTATTTTCGACAAACCTCCTTCTCGTGGTCAGTCTGGGACTTGTGGGCGGGGGGGGGAGTGGCGTGTCAAGCCGAGCGGTCAAATCAGCTGGTCACGGCTTAATGGCCGTATCTCATTTCCGCTCCGGTGTCAGGTGGTGTCATTTCCCATCCTGCTTGGGGAGACGGGGGGGGCTTTTGAATGCTTTGAAAGCGTCCCTGAACGCAGCTGCTTTGAAATGCTTTGAAAGCGTCCCTTAATGCGGCTGCTTTTGAACGAGTCCTGGGGTACTGGGGTATACACTAATCTTGCCACACCACCCACCACCAAATCAACTTGTTCTCCCCGACCCTGACCTAAGGGCCCCCAGGTTCGATTCCCGAGCGAGCCGAAATGCACCGTGAACAGAGCCTAAAAGGATCTATCTTCTACGGTTGAATTTAACTCAGAATTTATACCTATAGTAGATAGCTAACTAAGGTTGGCTTCAGCCAGGGTGGATAGCAGCATTAGGAAGTAATTCAATTCAAAAATTAATTGTTAATAACCTATAATGTATATATAAATAATATACATATACATATATAATGTATATGTATTAGAAGGACAATTTCACAAAGAACTTCCTTGAGTTAAAGAGGGGAGGTATGACTTCTACCCACACACGGGGATTTCAGACTGGGTTTAAGGTTAGGGATGAAGATTCGCTTTTGTCTTTTGAGAGAGAGAGAGAGAGAGAGAGAGAGAGAGAGAGAGAGAGAGAGAGAGAGAGAGAGAGAGAGAGAGAGAGAGTCTCCCTCCATGAAGACAATTGTATAAAAATCTAGTTTTTTGTCGATATTTCGGTCAAAATCGAATTTATTTGTCTTCCTTCTCCAGCATTTAATAATAATAATAATAATAATAATAATAATAATAATAATAATAATAATAATAATAATAAGATAGAGAAATTGTGTTTTTAACTTTTGTTTTTTGTGTGTATTGATTTTGGTGAATGTCTGACCTAAGGCCTTGAGAGAGACTCAGAACAATCAATCAGATTCTTTCAGAAATTGAAGCGTGACATTTTGGAAGAATAGCTCAGCCTTGGCGGAGATTTGCTGTCTAAGTATTCTTAGGGTAAATGATATTTTCTACCCATAAACAACGTAGATTATCTCAGGGTTCTTAGAATGAAGAAAATTGAAAATTACTGACTGGTAAATCTATATATCACGTGGACAACGAGAGAGGCTGTGAGATCTTAGATAAGAAGCATTCTTATCTCAGCTGAGATAACAGATGCTTCTTAGTTTATCAATTGGAATTTCAGAAGTTCAAGCTAGGATTACTATTTTCCTTGCATTTTAATACATTTTTATATACTTATTAATTTATTTTTTCTTGTTTAATAAGTGTTATCTCTTCTTTCTGTATTTCCCTTTACTTCCTCTTACTTCTTCCTGATGAACACCTTAATATTCTTTGGAAGCTTCAATTTCCAGTCAGTGGCCCCTTTGGTGGGCTTGTTCCATATGAATAGGCTTCATCTACCGAGTAGTAATAATAATAATTATAATATCATAGAAGGAAGAAACATAAAAAAAAAGATACACAAACGGCGTGTCTAGGAAAAGAGTTGATGATTTGTCGGAAAGTTATTTTATGTCAAAGTGGCCTCAAAGAATACCTGTTAACATTCAGGTCACAATGACTTCAGCAAATCGAAAATAACCACTTAGATAACAAGCAAGGAGAAATCAAGGGCCATTACGCAAATTGGTTTGACAAATCCTCCTCTGTCCAATGTGTGCGGTTTGTCAAACTGTCAATTCTGCTGGGACTTCATCCGACGAGTGGCAAATCTGTTCTTCGAAAAAGGCTAATCACTCGATGGTTAGCTAAATACATTATGCAAGATAAAGTTCCTTTTATGCTACAGTAAAAAAATGTTTTTGTCATGCCAAACTAATCATCTAAGTCAAAACTCCACTAGGTATTCCAAATTGAATTTTCAAGTCCACAGTCCTTTGGTGTGAGACAGTGATAATTTGGATCGTAACTTTCGTATCTATTGTCAAAAGGCTACTGGATCAATAAATTTAAGTTATCGTTCAGGGGAAAAGTTGACGAGTATGTCACAATGTCATACCAAAGTCAAAGGAATGTTGATATGGCAAACTGGTCTTCCGAGAAACCGTTTACTGATATGTCAAGAATGCCAGGTAAAAATTCCATTCATATGTCAAATTGGTCTCTGGAGTCTGAATTTGATCTTCTGAACTGGTCTTTGAAGTAAGAATTTGATCTGTTGAACAGGTCTTTGGGGCAAGAAGTCCATTGATAATATGTCAAACTACTTTTGCAAGGAAAACATTTTCTGTCTTACAAAAAAATCACAAAAATTAAAACTACTGCTGTGCCAACCTGATCACTCTAATCAAATGTCCCTTGCAGTGTCAAAATTAGGCAACCTGGAGAGTCAAGTAAGAATTCTGTGCATCAAGAACATAGTTCTAACTCTCTCTTTTTTGAAGAGGGTTGGATTCTGTGTTCTACATCTGGGGAAGGTAGTTTCCTGTACCCTGCATCTAAGGAAGGTTGGTTCCTGTATCCTACATCTGTGGAAGGCTAGATCCGCAATTCTTTGCTTGTTTATATTAGACGTTCAGATTCTGAATCTGACCCAGTTCTCCTGACAGGTCGACGGGGTCACTCTAGTAAAAAAAAAAAAATATGCTGAGAACTTCAGAATTGTCACTCAAAACTAAAAGTCCATTTGAGTGTCAGAATTATGCTTTGAACTGAACAAACTTCGAGTCAAAAGTATTTTAAAAGTAATAATTTGTGCCAAAATGGGTCAGCCAAGTGAGAAGTAGGTTACGATATCGAAGGCACCCCGACGGATGCGGTTTTCTCTGGGAGGTCAGTTCATGCGTCCTGTTAAGCTCTGTCTTGTATGCTTTTTGAATAGTTTCATTTACACTGCATGTATGTATGTATGTATATATATATATATATATATATATATATATATATATATATATATATATATATATATATATATATATATATATATATTATATTTCTTTCTGTGCCATAACAGTTTCGTATTTTTCTTAAAATTGCCCAGAAAATCAACAAAGAAATCTGCATAAATCTGTGTGGGGACTTACTGAAATTTCTCTGATCCTTTTATGGGCATTTTCGAGAGAGAGAGAGTAGAATCTCGTCACGACAACCATTGCTGTGTAAACTTGAAAACCGTCCTATTTTTTCTTAGTCATTAACAGCATTTTTCTTAAAACTATAAATCAAATTTTCACCAACACAACAACCATATATATCCACTTCCGTTTTGACACATTCGGTCGACGAGTCCGTTCGAACGCAGAGGAAAGTCGACCATGTTCCTATACCTCCCCATCATCCGCCTTGGGGGAAAATAACAGGAAAAAAAAATATTTCCCAAGATTAACTTCTCTCCCAGGAAGGAAGCATTTTCAAAAGCGACCCGGTAACGCAAATCTCTCTCTCTCTCTTTCTCCCGAGTGCCTGTCTCACTTACCTTCAGCACAGACGATGCCCGCAGCAGGTATCGGGGCGAGAAGAACATTAGAAGAACGACCAAGAACACGGGACGCCCAAACGCAAAAACTAGTTTTTGACAGCTCGTTTCTCCCCCACTTCCGCGTTCAACTGTGTTCAGACACCGACTGACGATACGATCATCTCTTGGTTAGTAGCGGCCCGTTCGGCCCCAATAGCACGATGCCATCTATCGGCAGGTCTCCGTACTTCTTTCAGACAGTCCCTTCCCCCAAAAAGTTTAGGAGGACCAGCGGCAGTCCATGGGCAACCCCCCGACTCCTAACACCGGGGTCCTACCACAACACGCTAAATTTTCCCCCTTCTCCAATGGGCGGCGACGCCCATCGACGCCCGTTAGCCGAGGGTCATAAAATATATTTACAGGGTTGGTTGATTTTGGGATTAGCTCTTATTGTTTGTGTATACTTCTAATACGGTTTATCGTGCTTTCTCCAAGGCAAGATAAACAAGGAAATGCTCTTTGCTTGTTTGCGAAGCAAATGAAGACTCAGACAAGACAACGTGACGAGATGTTTGTCCAGTAAACAAAGGTACTTCATAATCATTCACTGAACTTAAAGGTAGGTGTGTGTATGTGTGTGTGTATACACATGTTTGTATACCAGGAACGCGTGCATGAACGTAAACAAAAGGACACGATGTTATAAGACTGTCATCTGATCAGGATTCAGACTTGTGCCTTTTATGGTAAAAGACTGGGGTGACAATTACATTACCCACGCAGCCATCAATATATATATATATATATATATATATATATATATATATATATATATATATATATATATATATATATATATATATATATATATATATATTTTTGTGTGTGTATTATGTTCGTGGCTCCATTATATTTTTATACATCCTTTGTTCTTTTCTATTTATTGTTTATTTAACAAGAGCAATAACAATAATGACATTGTGAACAATGAACACTTTGTTTGTCAATATAATGAGTTAATTATTGAGTTGGCTGCAAGAATATTAAGCCTGCCTTGAGCTGCGAACGAACAGACATTTTTAGCATGAATAAATACTCGAAATGACCTGTGACCTTAGAAAAGGTCAGTGCAAAATTTTTATATACTGTAGATTAATCACTAGTTCACAAGGTAATTACTTTCTAAGCTTCATGAAGATTAGTAGATGGAAAAATTACCATTAAATTGACCTTTGACCTTGGGAAAAAAAAGATGACCTGTGACCTCAAAAGAGAGGTCAGGGTCAAAGAGATATTAGGTGAGAATAAACACTAAGGCTTAAAGTAGTTCCATTAGTGGTCATTTCTTAAGCATGGTCTGATAGCTTGGCCTGTGAAATCCCAGTGAAATATATGCCTGGTCGGTTGACTGTTGTGGGTTGCAGTCAGTGTCGAAACAAGCTTGGACAGTCTTACCTTGCTGAGTCAGCTTAAGAACCAACATCACTGAAGGATCTACCAGTTGCCTTCCTCATCTCAGGTGGCCTTGGAACACCCGACAGTGTGTCCACTCTTATATTTTATCCCTGGAGACCATATTTATAGTCTGATTGCTTTAGTTAACTTGGCGTCACAAATACTTTACTAATCTTGGCTAATTTTGGTTGTCCAAAGTTTAGGGGAAATATTAATCCAGCTTTAATCTCTCTCTCTCTCTCTCTCTCTCTCTCTCTTTGTCTATATATATATATATATATATATATATATATATATATATATATATATAATGTATAAACATATACTGTATATATACATGTATACATATATATATAAATATATATATATATATATATATATATATATATATATATATATATATATATGTATATACATTATATAAAACAAATCGATCCGTTTAATTATATTCGTGACTATTGAAAGCTTGTATATTTCACGAAGCGTCTCGTCCACAACACGAAATTTAAAATCCGCGAAATTCTTCCAAAACAAACAGTATAGAATACACTCGTGTAGACTAGCCTAGTTTGATACAGGTGTGACTTGAAAGATTGCAATCAAATTTTAGCGCATCATTAAGTCCCTAGCTGGAAATTAATAATAATAATAATAATAATAATAATTATTATTATTATTAATTATTATTATTATTATTATTATTATTATTATTATTATTATTATTATTATTATAAAGGCAACGTGCAAATTACAGGAAGCTGAAAAATAAAAACAAATAAAAAAATTATTCAAAACGTATTTATGCAAATAAATGAAAATTAGATTATATAAGTGAAATAAAAGATAAATTTAAATAAAAAGAGATAAATGAAAATAAACAAATGTAAAAATGGGATATAAATGAATGAGATGAGAATAAAAAAATATATAAAATAAATAAAAATAAAATTTTAATTAAATTAAAAACAAGAAAAAATACATAATTACAAACACAAATTCAAATAAATACAATAAACAAAAACTAAAAATAGATAAAAATAAAAACAATACGAATGAAATAAGAAAGGAATAAAAAAAACAATTAACAGAATAATATAAAAAGAAAACAAATGAGTATGACAGCTGTTAATGAAACTGATTACACCTGCTGTCGCCTAGAACATCTGTCAGTCATCTTAATGATCCGTTGATCAGATAACGACTCCCTGAGCTCACTTATCATTCAATGTCATTATTGAAGGACTGATCATTGTATCATGACAACACGGTTTCATTATCAAAGTACTGATCATTGTATCGTAAAGCCAACCTTTCTTTAAGTGCGAGTTTATGTACTGTGAAATTTTATGTATACAAACAATCTTCGTACTCAAACAATCTTCAAACAATCTTCGTATACGAACAATCTTCGTATACGAACAATCTTCTTAGACAAACAATCTTCGTACACAAACAAAATACTACAAAGAAGTCGCAAAGGAAACAAAGCAATGTTTACATTTAGTCAAATCTAGGAGTTTCTCGCCCAGGTGGTGCCAACTGCGCAGTTGCCAATTAGTGTTTATACGGCGAATTGTGCTTCGAGTGTCATCGCGGCGTAGCTGGGTGTCAAAGTGCTGTCAAAGAGTGCTGTCAACACTGGCAAATTAAGTGTGCTGGCGACACTTTCAAATTGAGTGTGCTGTCAACACTTACAAACTTAGAGTGCTGTCGACGCTTAGGAATCAAGAGTGCTGTCGACTCTTGCGAATCAAGAGTGCTATGAACACTTACAAATCAAGAGTGCTATCAACAATTACGAATCAAGAGTGCTGTCGACGCTTAAAAATCAAGCGTGCTACCAACACTTGTAGACCAAGAGTGCTATCAACACTTGTAAATCAAGAGTGCTACCAACAGTTACAAGTTCAGAGTGCTATCAACACTTGTCAATCAAGAGTGCTATCAACTCTTACAAATCAAGAGTGCTACCAACACTTGAAAATCAAGCGTGCCATCAACACTTGTAAATCAAGAATGCTACCAACACTTGAAAATCAAGCGTGCCATCAACACTTGTAAATCAAGAGTGCTACCAACACTTGTAAATCAAGAGTGCTACCAACACTTGTAAATCAAGAGTGCTACCAACACTTACAAACCAAGAGTGCTTCTATCAACTCTTACAAACCAAGAGTGCTATCAGCTCTTACAAAAATTTGAGGATTAATTGATAGCTTATCAAGATGCGTGACCTATCTGATGTCCTGGGTTTGACATGTCAGGTAAAACATTCTGTTCCTTTCTTAAAACCTTTTATTTATTTATTTGTGTGTGGTGAGGACCACGTGCATTAGATACTAATGCTTCTTGGAGAGAGAGAGAGAGAGAGAGAGAGAGAGAGAGAGAGAGTTTTATCACTGCAGGAAATGAGAAAAAAATTATCTCTCCAAATGTGTGTGTATATATATATATTGTGATGAACCACTGATCGACCTACATCTCTTTCTCTCAGTCCCATGACACAACCCACTACAGTCGACCAACCATCACACACATACATAAAGATTGGTCGACGATGCAGTTTGGGTCAACATGGTCAAACAATTTGATGTAAAAGGTCACAATTCATTATATCTTTGCCTAGAACAGAAACCATGACAGTTCTCTCTCTCTCTCTCTCTCTCTCTCTCTCTCTCTCTCTCTCTCTCTCTCTCTCTCCAGTCCCAGCTGCAGACCACCACATTCGACTGACCATCAGGTCCATAAGTCACTAATTAGGTTGATGAGGTTTCAGTGGGTTTTATAGAATAGAACTTTTCCGTAATTTTTTCCTCTTGAGAAAAGACCCTCCATCAACAAGGTAGGCTCACTCTTTTACATGAATTATTTTGGCTCCTGTTCTCATTAGACTAGATGACCAATTGCTCTTCTTCCCACTCAAGGCATGTTATACCCTTCAGGCCAATCCTCTCACACATTCTGTGGAGAACTTGTTTCTTGTCCATAAAGGCCTTGAGTTGCCTATATCATTATCCAAGCCCTAGAAAGTATTGAATTTCACAAGAGTGTACTAAAGCAGAATGCTAAACTGAAAGGAGTTTTGCAAGAAAAGAGCAGTGGGACTCCTAAGCTAACCTCACTATAACTACTACTACTACTACTACTAATAATAATAATAATAATAATAATAAATAATAATAATAATAATACATACATACATACATACATACATACATACACACACACACACACACACGAGAGCAAAACATGAGTTACAAATTTAAAGAAAAAGTGAAATTATGTATTGCCTTAATTACTTCATTCTTGGGATTGTGTGGTTAAGTATGAAAAAAAAAGCCTGTTCATTGCTCTCTCTCTCTCTCTCTAATCCTGAGTAAGCAGGCAAGTGTTTTAATTTAGAAAATGATTACCCAGTAACCTGATAATAATTAATATATACAGTAGGAACTCCAGGTGTTCCAAGCACCTTATTAAACAATTTCGAATGAAAAACGATTTGAATTAAACTGTCCTAAAGATAAATGAGAGTCAAACAATGCAGGCGAACTATTTGTACCGCAGTTAGTAGTTACGTAACCATCTTATCAACTGAGCTTTCTCAAAGTCAAGCCGGAAACGTTGGCAACGCCGAATTCGTCCACCGGAAACGTTGGCAGCGCTGGCGACAATGACTAGCGGGAGTCGGGTCGAAAACATTTTGCATAGCGACGAATTTCTCTCCTGTTTTATTGCCGGGTCTCTCTCTCTCTCTCTCTCTCTCTCTCTCTCTCTCTCTCTCTCTCTCTCTCTCTCTCTCTCTCTCTCTCGGGCCTTTGAATGAGAAAGGAGGGAAGTGTTAACCTAAATGCTGATTCATGTTCCTAGTGGATGGTCGACTTTTGAAAGGCTAGTTTAGGAGCCACACTGCTCTTTTCTTGCAAAACTCCTTTCAGTTTAGCATTTTACATTAGTACACTTTCTAGGGTAGGACAATGGTTGCAGGTGTGTGTGTGTGTGTGTGAGAGAGAGAGAGAGAGAGAGAGAGAGAGAGAGAGAGAGAGAGAGAAAGGTGATCATTTCTCCGGCAAAAGGTATACCATCACATTTATAAAAAGTGAGAGGGTTGACCAAGAGATGAAACCATTCATTAGACACCCACCCCTACCCCGTTACCCCCATCCCCTCCCCTTTCCAAACCTCCTCACCCAACCTTCCACCCCCTCCCCGCCCATTATTCGCGCCCATCCTGCTCAAAAGCCGGACGCGCTTCCTTCTTTTGTGTGAAAGGTGCGATGGGCTCTGCAAAACTCATTCTTCCGGACCAGTTTTCGGGGAAAGAATTCACGACGTACTTAATCCACTTAATCCCCCTCTTCCTGTTCCCATCCCCAGTTAAAACCCGGTGAGGAAAGTCTGTATAATTAATCTCATTTGCTTCTGATCGAATTGTTTGATTTTATAACGTCTAAACGCGTTTAAGAATGAGCTGGGAGGCGTTGGAGTATCAGTAGTAGTAATGTATATGTGTAGCCTTTGTAACGACCCTCCTTTGAATGGATGATTTATGACGATTGGGACGTTAAGTACTGTCCATTGTATATATATATATATATATATATATATATATATATATATATATATATATATATATATATATATATATATATATATATATATATATATATATATATATATATATATATATATATATATATAGAGAGAGAGAGAGAGAGAGAGAGAGAGAGAGAGAGAATGTCCACAGACTCTTGTTTTTATACAACAATATACAGCTAAACATTGCATATTAATACTTATTATTATTATTATTATTATTATTATTATTAATTAATTAATTAATTAATTAAGTATTTTATTACCATTTTCTTGAGGGTATGACCTGATTTATCATTACTTCAGACAAGCAGAGTGTACTGTAGGCCTACATTTTCAAGAGCTGTAAGACACTTATATAATCCAGTTCAATCTTTGACCTTTCACTTTTTGTGTCGGTAGAGCTAAATGGCATTCAGCTTTCTTTTGTTATGGTGAACGAAAGTTACACACTTCCTTTTTAGTTTTCTGTCAAAACTATTGCGCCGGCTTTGTCTGTCCGTCCGCACTGTTTTCTGTCCGCACTTTTTCTTTCCGCCCTCGGATCTTAAAGACTACAGAGGCTAGAGGGCTGCAAATTGGTATGTTGATCATCCACCCTCCAGTCATCAAACATACCAAATTGCAGCCCTCTAGCCTCCTCAGTAGTTTTTATTTTATTTAAGGTTAAGGTTAGCCATAATCGTGCGTCTGGCAACATTATAGGACAGGCCAGCCTTATACCGAGACCACCGAAAGATAGATTTATTTTCGGTGGCCCTGATTATACGCTGTAGCGGCTGTACAGAAAACGACTGCGCCGAAGAAAATTCGCGCATTCTTTACTTGTTAAATGTCCAGAGACTTAACACTGCATTTAATTTGAAATTTTTGCAGTTTGATGAATATATATACTGTATTTATATATATATATATATATATATATATATATATATATATATATATATATAGATAGATAGATAGATAGATAGATAGAAACTACTAGTGATTTTTTTATTAAATATGTAATTAAAATAACCCCAACGCTATCTTGTACATTATATATATATATATATATATATATATATATATATATATATATATATATATATATATATATATATGTGTGTGTGTGTGTGTGTGTGTGTGTGTGTGTGTGTGTGTGTGTGTACGTATGCATATCCCCTCAACCTTTCCATTTATCAAACCAAAACAGCGTAATAATAAAATAATTTCACCTTCAACCGTTCTTCTGTATGTAGATCAGCTGAAATGAGTCAAGGAGAAAGTAATATTTAAAAGAAAAAAACTATACCTACGCGAGCGGACGCTTAGCGCAGGTGTGCGTGCGTGCGCGCGCGTGTGTGTGTGTGTGTGTGTATGTGTGCGCACGCGCGCTTAGATCGACTCGATCTGTTAATATACCTTGAGACATCTGACCGCGAGGTTGTGTTTACAGTAGTCTGATTAAGTGGCGTTTGTGCGTTTTTGAGTGGTTCTCAGTTTTTCGCGTCGAGTCGAATTACGTTTGAAAATGAGTAATGTTTCTCTTTTTGGAAAAAACGTTTATCCTCTAAAGATCGGAATCTAGTGGGAAAAATCATGTTTCTAAGATTTAAATAACAAGAAAATATTCTGATACGGCTTCGTTTTTCGTATATTTCTCAATATTCGCTGGATAATTCCTTGTTTGACATTCACGGCCGAAAATACTTTTGAGAATTCGTGATGTTTCTATATTTCCTCGTAAAGATGCGTTGGAGAATCTGTGGTGTTTCGCGAAAGTTAAGTTTTAATAGATATAAATTTTTGGGGATGTTTTTCCGTAAAACGTTTTTAGTTTTTATAATGTTTCTGAAGATTTATTAATGGTATAAAGTCTTGCCTGGTGGAAAAATTGTTACTGATATATATATATATATATATATATATATATATATATATATATATATATATATATATATATATATATATATATATATATATATATATATATATATATATATATATATATATATATATATATATATATATATATATATATATATATATATTTCCTCTTATTTGGGAGGTGAAAAGTGCTATCTACAATGAACTGTGGATATAATTCAGTCGGTATGCGAAAAAGGATCTCATACTGAGATATAATTCCTTCTTTAAAATTATTTTTATATATACCACGATTCAATAT